>NC_048221.1:86875269-86875618 GCF_002007445.2 Ailuropoda melanoleuca | reverse complement strand
GGAGGGCCACCTGCACGGGGGAGCAGGCGGACTCGCGGTCAGCACCCGTGAGACACCAGACTGAGACGGGGAGCTCCGGGAGCCCGCGCGGGGCGGCTGGCGGCGGGCGGGGTTGGAAACACAAAGGACAGAGACGTGCCGGCCCTGGAAGTGAGGGCTGGGACGCCGGGTGTGGGGCGCACAGCCTGGGACACTGCAGGGTTGAGCAGCACCAACAGTAACAGAGTTAAAGTGGCCAGATCATCAGTGGAGAACGGCCCGCGATCCCCTCTGTTCTGTGACAGAGGCTGAGATTCGGCCACTGCTGCTCTGTCTCTCAGAAAAGGCACAGCAAACCCCCAGGGAAAGC
>NC_048221.1:86874517-86874970 GCF_002007445.2 Ailuropoda melanoleuca | reverse complement strand
GGCGGGGTTGGAAACACAAAGGACAGAGACGTGCCGGCCCTGGAAGTGAGGGCTGGGACGCCGGGTGTGGGGCGCACAGCCCGGGATGCTGCAGGGTTGAGCAGCACCAACAGAAACAGAGTTAAAGTGGCCAGAACATCAGTGGAGAACGATCCGCGATCCCTCTGTTCTGAGACAGAGGCTGAATTTCAGCCGCTGCTGCTCTCTCAGAAGAAGCACAGCAAACCACCAGGGAAAGCCGCCAGAGAACAAAAGCTTGGAAACACCGGCTCATGGTGTGCCCAGACCCATGCCCCCCTCGCAGGAGACATGGAGACCCTACCCAAACAAGGTTGCCTGAGTATTGGCACGGCAGGCCCCTCCCCCAGAAGGCAGGCTGAAAAATCAAGAAGCCCACATCCCTAAGATCCCTATAAAACAAGGGCACACGGCCTGGGTCCTGGTCAATAATTT
>NC_048221.1:86874074-86874482 GCF_002007445.2 Ailuropoda melanoleuca | reverse complement strand
AAAATCAAGAAGCCCACATCCCTAAGATTCCTATAAAATAAGAACACACTGCCTGGGTCCTGGTCAATAATTTGAGCTCTGGACAACCCCACAACCTCTCCTCATCACAATGACAAGAGGAGAAGTCCCCCCCAGAAAAGAAAAGACAATGAGTCTTTGGCCTCTGCCACAGAACTAATGGATATGGATGTAACCAAATTATCAGAAATGGAATTCAGAGTAACAATGGTCAAGATGATGTGTAGACTTGAATAAAGTATTAACGAAAATATTAATGAGAATATAGAATTTCTAAGGGCGGAAATGAGAGCGAATCTGGCAGAAATTAAAAATTCTATGAGCCAAATGCAGTCAAAACTAGAGGCTCTGACGGCCAGGGTAAATGAGGCAGAGGAACATACTAGCGAA
>NC_048221.1:86860282-86873869 GCF_002007445.2 Ailuropoda melanoleuca | reverse complement strand
GCCAAATACAGTCAAAACTAGAGGCTCTGACGGCCAGGGTCACCGAGGCAGAGGAACGCGTTAGCGAATTGGAGGATGGGTTAGTAGAAGAAAAAACGAAAATAGAATCTGGACTTAAAAAAATCCACGCCCACGAATGTAGGTTACAGGAGATTACTGACTCAATGAAACGATCCAATGTCAGAACCATCGGCATCTCCGAAGGGGTGGAGAAAAACAGAGGTCTAGAAGAGATATTTGAACAAATTGTAGCTGAAAACTTCCCTAATCTAGCAAGGGAAACAAGCATTCGTGTCCAAGAGGCAGAGAGGACCCCATCCAAGCTCAACCAGGACAAACCTACGCCACGGCATGTCATAGTGCAATTCGCAAATATTAGATCCAAGGATACAGTATTGAAAGCGGCCAGGGCAAAGAAATTTCTCACGTACCAAGGCAAAGGTATCAGGATTACGTCAGACCTGTCTACAGAGACCTGGAATGAGAGAAAGGCTTGGGGGGGCATTTTTAAAGCTCTTTCAGAGAAAAACATGCAGCCAAGGATCCTTTATCCAGCAAAGCTGTCATTCAGAATTGATGGAGAAATAAAGACGTTCCAAAATCGCCAATCATTAACCAATTTCGTAACCACGAAACCAGCCCTACAGGAGATATTAAGGGGGGCTCTATAAAGGTAAAAAGGCCCCAAGAGTGATACAGAGCANATAAAAAGGCCCCAGGTGTGATACAGAACAGAAAGTCACAACTGATACAAACACTTTACTGGCAACAAGGCATCATTAAAATCATATCTCTCAGTATTCAGTCTCAATGTGAATGGCTTAAATGCTCCCATAAAATGCCACAGGGTTGCAGATTGGATAAAAAGACATGACCCATCCATTTGCTGTCTACAAGAGACTCATTTTGAACCCAAAGATGCATTCAGACTTAGAGTAAGGGGATGGAGTACCATCTTCCACGCAAATGGACCTCAAAAGAAAGCTGGAGTAGCAATTCTCATATCAGATAGACTGGATTTTAAACTAGAGGATATAGTTAGAGACCCAGAAGGGCACTATATTATTCTTAAAGGATGTATCCAACAAGTGGAGATGACAATCATAAATATATATGCCCCCAACAGGGGAGCAGCAAGATACACAAGCCAACTCTTAACCAGAATAAAGAGACATATAGATAAGAACACAGTAATAGTAGGGGACCTCAACACCCCACTATCAGAAATAGAACACTCTTGCAAAAACTAAGCAAAGAATCAAAGGCTTTGAATGCTATACTCGATGAGTTGGGCCTCATAGATATATATACAACACTACACCCCAGAACCAAAGAATACTCATTCTATTCTAATCCATGGAACATTCTCAAGAATAGACCATGTTTCTGGGACACAAAACAGGTCTCAACCGATACCAAAAGACTGAAATTATTCCCTGCATATTCTCAGACCACAACGCTCTGAAATTGGAACTCAACCACAAGGAAAAACCTGGAAGAAACTCAAACACTTGGAGGCTAAGAACCATCCTGCTCAAGAATGACTCGATAAACCAGGAAATCAANAGAAAGTGGTACTCAACCTTGAGGAAAAATTTGGAAGAAACTCAAACACTTGGAGACTAAGAACCATCCACCTCAAGAATGATTCGATAAACCAGGAAATCAAAAATCAATTTAAACAATTTACGGAGACCAACGAGAATGAAAACACAACGGTCCAAAACCTATGGGATACTGCAAAGGCAGTCCTAAGGGGGAAATACATAGCCATCCAAGCCTCACTCAAAAGAATAGAAAAATCTAAAATGCAGTTTCTATATTCTCACCTCAAGAAACTGGAACAGCAACAGAGGGACAGGCCTAACCCACTGACAAGGAAGGAGTTGACCAAGATTAGAGCAGAAATCAATGAATTAGAGACCAGAACCACAGTAGAGCAGATCAACAGGACTAGAAGCTGGTTCTTTGAGAGAATCCATAAAATTGATAGACCACTGGCAAAACTTGTCCAAAAACAAAGAGAAAGGACTGAGATTATTAAAATTATGACTGAAAAGGGAGNCGAGAGGTCACAACCAACACCAATGAAATTGGAAGGATTATTAGAAACTTTTATTAACAGCTATATGCTAATAAATTAAGCAATCTGGAAGAGATGGAGGCCTTCCTGGAAACCTATAAACTACCAAGACTGAAACAGGAAGAAATAGATTTCTTAAATAGGCCAATTAACTATGAAGAAATTGAGTCAGTGATAAACAACCTTCCAAATAATAAAACTCCAGGCCCAGACGGTNGCAATCTTCCAAAAAAACAAAAACAAAAAAACAAAAAAACTCCACACCTGGACGGTTTTCCTGGGGAATTCTACCAAACATTCAAAGAAGAAATAATACCTATTCTCCTAAAGCTATTTCAAAAAATAGAAACAGAAGGAAAGCTACCAAACTCATTCTATGAGGCTAATATTACCTTGATCCCCAAACCAGGCAAAGACCCCATCAAAAAGGAGAATTATAGACTGATTTCCCTAATGAATATGGATGCCAAAATCCTCAACAAGATCCTTGCTAATAGAATCCAACAGTACATTAAAAGGATTATCCATCATGACCAAGTGGGATTCATACCTGGGATGCAAGCATGGTTCAACACTCGCAAATCAATCAATGTGATACATCATANTCGCAAATATATATCAGTGTCTTAGTTTTTATTCAGAAACAAAAATTCAGAAATCATATGATTCTCTCAATAGATGCAGAAAAAGCATTTGACAATATATAGCATCCTTTCCTGATTAAAACCCTTCAGAGTGTAGGAATAGAGGGATCATTTCTCAAGCTCATAAAAGCCATCTATGCAAAGCCTACAGCAAATATTATTCTCAATGGGGAAAAGCTGGAAGCCTTTCCCTTAAGATCAGGAACACGACAAGGATGCCCACTCTCGCCACTATTATTCAACATAGTACTAGAAGTCCTTGCAACAGCANCTATTATTCGACATAATACTAGAAGTCCTGGCAACAGCAATCAGACGACAAAAAGGGATCAAAGTATCCAAATCAGCAAAGAAGAAGTCAAATTGTCTCTCATCACAGATGACATGATACTCTATATGGAAAACCCAAAAGAATCCACTCTCAAACTACCAGAAGTTATAGAGCATTTCAGTAATGTGGCAGGATACAAAATCAATGCTCAGAAATCAGTTGCATTTCTATACATGAATAGTGAGACTGAAGAAAGAGAAATTAGGGAATCCATCCCATTTACAATAACACCAAAAACCATGCGTTACCTTGGAATTAACTTAACCAGAGACGTAAAGGACCTATATGCTAGAAACTATAGATCACTTTTGAAAGATATTGAGGAAGACATAAAAAGATGGAAAAATATTCCATGCTCATGGATTGGAAGAATTAACATAGTTAAAATGTCCATACTACCCAGAGCAATCTACACTTTCAATGCTATCCCGATCAAAATACCGAGGACATTTTTCAAAGAACTGGAACAAATAGTCCTTAAATTTGTATGGAACCGGAAAAGGCCTCGAATTGCCAAGAAACTGTTGAAAAGGAAAAACAAAGCTGGGACATCACAGTGCCAGATTTCGAGCTGTACTACAAAGCCGTGATCACACAGACAGCATGGTACTGGCACAAAAACAGACACATAGACCAATGGAACAGAATAGAGAACCCAGAAATGGACCCTCGGCTCTTTGGGCAACTAATCTTTGATAAAGCAGGAAAAAACATCCGGTGGAAAAAAGACAGTCTCTTCAATAAATGGTGCTGGGAAAATTGGACAGCTACATGCAAAAGAATGAAACTTGACCACTCTCTCACACCATACACAAAAATAAACTCCAAATGGATGAAAGACCTCAATGTGAGACAGGAATCCATCAAAATTCTAGAGGNACCTAGAGGAGAACATAGGCTCCAACCTCTTTGACATCGGCCGCAACAACTTTTTTCATGACACATCTCCAAGTTTTAAAAAGCTTCAGTAGAGCCAAGGAAACAGTCAAAAAAACTAAGAGGCAGACCACGGAATGGGAGAAGATACTTGCAAATGATGCTACAGATAAAAGACTGGTATCCAAGAACTACAAAGAACTTCTCAAACTCAATACACAAGAAACAAATAAACAAATCATAAAATGGGCAGAAGATATGAACAGACACTTTTCCAATGAAGACATACAAATGGCTAACAGACACATGAAAAAATGTTCAAAATCATTAGCCATCAGGGAAATTCAAATCAAAACCACACTGAGATACCACCTTACGCCAGTTAGAATGGCAAAGATAGACAAGGCAAGAAACAACAATTGTTGGAGAGGATGTGGAGAAAGGGGATCCCTCCTACATTGTTGGTGGGAATGCAGGTTGGTACAGCCACTCTGGAAAACAGTGTGGAGGTCCCTTAAAAAGTTAAAAATTGAACTACCCTATGACCCAGCCATTGCACTACTGGGTGTTTACCCCAAAGATACAGACGTAGTAAAGAGAAGGGCCATATGCACCCCAATGTTCATAGCTGCATTGTCCACAATAGCCAAATCATGGAAGGAGCCGAGATGCCCTTCAACAGATGACTGGATTAAGAAGCTGTGGTCCATATATACAATGGAATATTACTCAGCTATCAGAAAGAACGAATTCTCAACATTTGCTGCAACATGGACGGCACTGGAGGAGATAATGCTAAGTGAAATAAGTCAAGCAGAGAAAGACAATTATCATATGGTTTCTCTCATCTAAGGAACATAAGAACAAGGAAGATCGGTAGGGGAAGAAAGGGATAAAGAAAGGGGGGTAATCAGAAGGGGGAGTGAAGCATGGGAGACTATGGACTCTGAGAAACAAACTGAGAGCTTCATAGGGGAGGGGGGTGGGGGAATGGGATAGACTGGTGATGGGTTGTAAGGAGGGCACGTATTGCATGGTGCACTGGGTGTTATACGCAACTAACAAATCATTGAACCTTGCATCAGAAACCAGGGATGTATTGTATGGTGACTAACATAATGTAATAAAAAGAACATTAAAAAAAAAAACTCTCAACAAAGTGAATATAACAGGAACATATCTAATCTCAACATAATAAAGGTCATATTTGACAAATCCACAGCTAATCTCTTTTTCAATTGTGAAAAGCTGAAACCTCTTTAAGATCAAAATCAAGAATGCCCACTTTCACGACTTTGATTCAACATATTACCAGAGGTCCTCACCCAAGCAATTAGGCAAGAAAAAGAAATAAAAGTCATCTAAATCAGAAAGGACGAAGCAAAATGTTCTCTATTTGCAGATGACATGCAATTAAATATAGAAAACCCTAAAGACTCTACAAAAAAAACCGTTAGAACTAACAAATTCGGTAAAGTTGCAGAATACAAAATCTATATACAAAAATCTCTTGCACTTCTATACAGTAATATTGAACTATCAAAAAGAAATTAAGAATACAATCCCATTTACAAGTGCATCAAAAAGAATAAAATGCTTAGGAATAAACTTAATCACAGAGACCTATACATTGAAAACTAAGATACTAAGGAAAAACTGAACATAACACAAATAAATGGAAATATCAATCATGCTAATGGATTGGAAGAATTAATATTGTTAAAATGTCCATACTACCTAAAGCAAACTACAAATTCAGTGTAATCCCTTTCAAAATTCCAATGGCATTTTTCATAGAACTGAAACAAAGAATCCTAAAATTTGTATGGAACCACAAAAGCCCCTGAATAGCCAAAGCACTCAACAAAAAAGTACAAAGCTGTAGACATCACATTTTCTGAGTTTAAACTATATTACAAAACTATAGTAAAACATTATGGTACTGGCATTAAAGCAGACACACAGAACAATGGAAAAGAATAGAGAGCCTAGAAATAAATTCATGCATACACATCAACTAATATATGACAAGGGAGTTGAGAATACCCATTAGAGAAAAGGATCATCTCTTCAATAAATGGTGCTGGGAAAACTGGACAGCCACATACAAAAAATGAAACTGGGAGCGCCTGGGTGGCTCAGTCAGTTTAGTGTCTGACTCTTGATTTCAGCTCAGGTTATGATCTCAGGATCCTGGGATTGGGCCCCCAATCAGACTCTGCACTCAGTGGGGAGTCTGCTTGACATTCTCTCCCTCTGACTCTCCCCCACTCCCTCTCAAATAAATCTTAAAAAAAAAAAAACAGACAAAAACTGAGCTCTCATCTTACACCATACACAAAAATTAACTCAAAATGGATTAAAGGCTTGAACATAATGACCTGAAACCATAAAACTCTTAGAAACAGCTAGTAAGTTTCTTGACTCAGTGATGGCAAAGATTTCTTTGGATTTGACGCCAAAAGCAAAAAAAGCAAAAATAAATATGGGGGACTACATCAAACTAAAAAGAAACCATCAACAAAATGAAAAGGCTACCTACAGAATGGGAGAAAATTTGCAAATAATATATCTGATAAGGACTTAGTTTCCAAAATACATAAAGAACTCATACAACTTAATAGAAATAAACAATCTGATTTAAAAATTGAAGACATTTTTCTAAAGAAGACATACAGAGGGCCAACAGGTACATGAAAAGGTACTCAGCATCTTTAATCATCAGGGAAATGCAAATCAAAACTACACTGAAATATCTATAATGAGATATCTGAAATGAAGTATCTCACACTTGTGAGAATGGCTATTATCAAAAAGACAAGAAGTATGTGTTGGCAAGAATACAGAGAAAAGGGAACCCTTCTACACGGTTAGTGGGAATGTGAATTGGTGCAACCATTACGGAAAACAGCATAGAATTTCCTGAAAAAACTTAAAGTAGAACTACTATATGATCCAGCAATTCTACTTATGGATATTCTCTGAACGAAATAAAGATACTTACTTGAAAAGATACCTGCACCCCCATGTTTACTGCAGCATTATAGTAGCCAAGATAAGGAAACAACCTAAGTTGTTGTTTATCGATCAATGAATGGATAAAGAAAATGTGGAAACCTATACAATTGTTATTCATCCATAAACATAAAGGAAATCCTGCCATTTGCAACAACATAACATAATGCCTGCAAGTCCATCTAAGTGAAGAAAGTCAGACAATAAAAGACAAATACCATATGATCTCACATATATGTGGACTCTAGGAAAAATGATTCTCAGAGAACAGACTAGTAGTTACCAGAGGCGAGAGCTGGGCCAAATTATTGAAGGTGTCAAAGGTATAAACTTCCAGTTACAAAAAAAATAAATAAATCCTGGAGATGTAACACAAAGCATCATGACTATATTTAACTGTACTGTATTGTATATTTGAAAGTTACAGAGTGACTAAATCTTATCACTTCTCATCATAAGAAAAAAATTGTGTGGTGATGTTAACTAATCTTATTTGGTAATCAATTCACAATATTTATATATATCAAATCATTATGTTGTATACCTAAACTAATACAATGTTATATGTCAGTTGTGTCTCATTAAGAAAAGGGAGAGAGAATAAAAAATAACAAACTTAAGCCATAACATAGTAATAATTAAATGTCAATGTCTAAATGTGCCAAACAGATCTGTAGAATGATTTAAAAAAAAACCTTATATGTATTCTGTTTACCAGAAACTCATTTCTTTTTTTTAAACAATAATAATAGAGGTAGTTTGAGGGTAAAAATGGAAAAATATGTATCATCCAAACAATCAAAAGAAATCAGGAATGGTTCTACTAATGTCAGATAGACTTCAGAGCGAATTACTAGAGACATCACATAATCTAAAAGAGCAACCCACCAAGATGACATACTAAAAAGCCTAAAAGTGTATGAGTATAAAACAGAGCTGCCAAATAAGTGAGCTAAAATGACAGAATTGGAAGAATTAGACAAGCCCACAATTGTTAGAGACTCTCTGAACACTGGATAAAACGACTAGACAGAAAATCAGCAAGGACATAGAAGAACTCAACATCACCAACTACCCAGCATTAGAATATTCTCCTCAATTGCTCATATTCTTCTCAATTGCTCAAAAACATATACTAAGCTAGACCATATCCTGAACTAACAACCCTCAATAAATTTTAAAGAATTGAAATAAATCATAGAGATTTAGTGGAATCACAGAAGTCAGTAACAGGTAAAAAGAATCTAAATATAACAGGAAAATCCCCTGAACACTTGGAAACCAAACAATACCCTTTCAAATAATCCATGGGTCACAAAAGAGGAGGTCTCAGGGGAAATGAAAAATTGCATTGAACTGAATAAAAATGAAAATATGACAATGAAATTTGTGGGACACAGCTAAAAATATGTGAAGAGGCGAATTTATAGAATTGAGCACTTACATTCAAAAAGATTAAAAGTCTCAAGTTAATAATCTATCTTCTCACAAGTAACTAGAAAAAGAAGAGCAAAATAAACCCAAAGTAAGCTGAAGGAAAGAAATAATGAAGAGCAAAAATCAATAAATTGAAAACAGAAAACAGCAGAGAAACTAAGGCTGGTTCTTTGAAAAAATCAGTAAGTGAAAAGCCATGCTACTATTAGCAGTGAAAAAGGAAATTTTGCCGCATACCCTTCAGACATGAAATGGCTCATAAAGGAATACTACAAATAACTAATTTGAACTCTGTAGAACTAAATTTGACAACCTACATGAAAATGGACTAGTTCTTCAAAAAGTATAAACTACCCAAACTTACCCAATGTGAAATGGATAATTCAAATAATCTTGTAATATTAAAGAAATAAAATTCATAATTTGGAAACTCCAGGCCCAGGTGGCATACACAGGAGTCTACCAAACTTTTTTTTGGAGGGAGGAGGAAGGGAGTGAGCAAGTGAGAGTGCAAGCAAGGGGTGGGGGGCAGAAGGAGAGGGAGAGATGGAATCTTATCTCACCACCATGAGATCATGACCTGAGCCAAAATCAAGAGTCAGAAACTTAACCAACTGAGCCACTCAGGTGCTCCTGGAGTCTACCAAACTTTTAAAGAAGAATTAACACCAATTCCACACAGTCTTTTTCGGAAAACAGAGGAGAAGAGAAAACTTTCCCACTCATCTTATGAAGCCAGTATTACCCTGATACCAAAGCCAGGCAAACAGAGTACAAAAACAAAACAAAAACAAAAAACTAAGTATCAGTAGTCCTCATGAGTATAAATGAATAAAATCCTTAACAAACTATCAGGAAAACAAATTCAGCAATATGTAAAAAAAAATTATATAGCATGGTCAAGTGGAGTACCTCAGGCATGAAAGACTGATATGATATCTGAAACGCAATGTAGTCCACTACATGAAGAGACTAAAGAAGACTCATATGATCATAATAAGGCAGAGAAAGCATCTGACAAATTAAATACCCATTCATGATAAAAAAAAAAAAACTCAGGAAAATCAGAAGAGGGACTTCTCTAATTTGATAAAAGAGCCCCTATCGTAAGCATCACTATTAATGATCAAAGACTGTCTTGTCCCTAGATTGGGAGTGAAGCAAAGATATCTACTTTCACCACTGTTATTCAACAAAGTACTTGAAGTTCTAGCTAGTGCGGTAAGGTAAGAAAAGGAAATAAAAGTCATACAGATGGAAAACAAAACTGAAAACTGTCTCTGTTTGCTGATGACATGATGTCTACATAGAAAACTCAAGGAATCTTGAAAAACCTCCTAGAACTAATAAATGAGCTCAGCAGGTTGCAGGAGTAAGAGATCAAATTTCAAAATTTAGCTGTATTTCCATAGACAGCAATGAACACACAGACATCAAAATTTAAAATATAGCACCATCAACAGTTGCTCAGAACAATAAAATACTTAGCTGACAAACACGTTCAAGACTTCTGCTGGAAAGTACAACACAATGATGAAAAAATCAAAGATCTACATCTATGTAGAGACACACCGTGTTCATGGATTGAAGACTCAACTGGAAAGAGGTAATTTCTCCCCAAATTGATATACAAGTTTAACCCAGTTATTATCACAATCACAGCAAGATTAATGGTATATACAGGCAAGATCATTATAAAATTTTTCTGGAAAAGTGAATAATTTTGAAAACATACAAAGGGAAGTGGTAGTATACCCATTTTCAAGATGACTTATCAAGTAATCAAGACTGTGGTATTGATAGAGGGATAGACACACAGATCAAAGAAACAACAGAGAACCCAGAAATAGACCCATACAAATATGCTCACATATGACTTTTGACAAGGGTGCAAAAACAATTCATTGGACGAAGGATACCTTTTGAACAACTGGTGGAAAGGGGAAAAAAAGTGCCTCAATCTAAACCTCACACCTTATTAAAAAAAAAAACTCAAAATGGATCATATGCAAATTATAAAATATAAAACAATAATACTTTTAGAAGGTAAGACAGAAGAAAAATTGGAGGCCTAGCGCTTGGTAAAGATTCTTAGATATAACACCAAAAATAATCTATTAAAGAAAAAATTGAGAAATTGGACTTACTCAAAATTAAAAGCTTTTGCTCTGTGAAAGACCCTCTCAAGAGTATGATATACTATAGACTGGAAGAATATATTTGTAGGGGCGCCTGGGTGGCACAGCGGTTAAGCATCTGCCTTCGGCTCAGGGCGTGATCCTGGCGTTCTGGGATCGAGTCCCACATCAGGCTCCTCCGCTAGGAGCCTGCTTCTTCCTCTCCCACTCCCCCTGCTTGTGTTCCCTCTCTCGCTGGCTGTCTCTATCTCTGTCAAATAAATAAAATCTTTAAAAAAAAAAAAAGAATATATTTGTAAACCACATTATCTAACAAAGGGCTCGTATCTAGAATACATAAAGAAATCTCAAAACAGTAAAAAATAAACAATCCAATTACAAATTAGGCAAAACACATGAAAGAGGCATTTCACTTAAAACAATATAGTGAGGCACCTGGGCGGCTCAGTCTGTTAAGCATCTGACTCTTGGTTTTGGCTCAGGTCAGGGTCTCAGGGGTGTGGGATCAAGCCCCACATCAGCTCTGGGCTCAGTGCAGAGTCTGCTTGTCCCTCTCCCTCTGCTCCTCCCCCTGCTCTCTCTCTCTCAAATAATAAAATCTTTAAAAAAAAAATTTTAAAAAGAGGATATAGGCTAGCAAATAAGCATATGAAAAGATATTCAACATCACTAGCTGTTCTGGAAATGTAAACTAAGACCATCATGAGACATAATCAAACACCCATTAGAACAACCAAAAAAAAATTCAAATATGTTGGCAATGATGCAGATAAATTAGATCTCTCATACATTGTCCATGAGAATGTAAAATGGTGTTCCCATTCGGGAAAATAGTTGGACAGTTTCTAACAAAACTAAACATACGCTTAACAATGATCCAGCAACTGACCATACAAAATCTATACACAACTGTTCGCAGCAATTTTATTTGCAGTAGCCAAAAACTGAAAACAACTAATATGGTGAATGATTAAACTGTGGCACATACAAATCATGAAATGCCACTAAGCAAATAAAGGAGTCAACTATTGATACATGGAACAACTAGGATGGACCTCAAAGGTGTTAGGTTTAATGAAAAAAGCAAATCTCAAAAGGTCTCATACTGTATGAATCTATTTGCATACTGTTTTTTTAAGATTTTATTTTTATTTATTTGAGTGAGAGACAGAGAATGGAGCGAGAGAGAGAGCACAAGCCAGAGGAGAGAGACAGTGGGGTTTAGAATTTAGTCTTTTTGTTATTCAATTTCTCATGTTAATTATCCTCGACTATTTTTTGAATCAGTGATATTAAAATCAGTTTTGATAGGGACTAATTTTGCATCTGTTTGGGAATTTAAAAATTAAACATGGCCAAATGATTATCTTTCCTCTAATATACAAAATGTACCAGAAGAGTGATGGGCAACCTTCCAAAGTACTGTGACAATGCACAGTAAAACAATATTCTTGGGCATTTATAACAGATACATCTGTTTCAGCCACATGCATTGCAGCTCATGAAGGCACAATGTAAGCACCCACTCCATTACTGTAAGTAGTTATTCCCTATGAAATGTGAAGAAAACTAATCTCTCATTTTATATTCCCCATGTTACCTTTTTTTTTTCTTTAAGACAGAGGTGTTGCTTGGAGGCAGCAGGACAGAGGTCAGGAAAAAGTGATTTTTTTTTTTTTTACCTTGCTCTTAATAATACATTAGGTATTATTAAACTTCATTACATGAGCATATCTCCTAAAAATTGATATATACCAAAAAAAATCAATATTGTATGCCTTAGTTTTCCTACCTACCTAATTGGGAGAGCAAGGTGGTATTGGTACCCTTCATGATTCCTAAAGAGAGTAGGAATTTTTTTTAAATTAAAAAAAATTTTCAGCTTAACTTCTCAAGGAAAATTTTATTTTTAAAACCTGTAACTTACTGCTGTCAAAGCATACCATATATCCACTAAACATGTTTCTTATAGATTTTGGTAAAATTCTGGTCATTACCTGACAGGCCCCCATAGTACAGCTCTAGGGGCAAGTTACATAAAGTTCAGATTTGGCTGCTAATAAAAGTCTAGAGGGTAGAATAAAGGAATCTCCATTATGCATTCCTTTGACTATTTATATGGCATTTTGAAACAAAGGCTTTTTTCCAAAGGAGAAAATTTTAATATTACTAAGCAACACAAACTGTTATAGAGGAGATGTAAAGAGACTTACTTGAAAACTGAATTGAGAGGATGTATAAGTGTTCTGAGTTGTGGTATCATTAAAATTTTTTCATCTTCTTTTTTTTTTTTTTTTAAAGATTTTATTATTTATTTGACAGAGATAGAGACAGCCAGAGAGAGAGGGAACACAAGCAGGGGGAGTGGGAGAGGAAGAAGCAGGCTCCTAGCAGAGGAGCCTGACGTGGGGCTCGATCCCATAACGCCGGGATCACGCCCTGAGCCGAAGGCAGACGCTTAACCGCTGTGCCACCCAGGCGCCCCTAAAATTTTTTCATCTTCTAGTTTTAGACTTACTCTTTACACTTAAAAATAGTTGCTTTTCCTGAAATTCTGAAAATCCTTTCTTCAGTGAGAAGGCAGGGAAGCCAGGGTTATGAGTGAACTTACTTAAGAATTTTTTTTAAGCTCCTAGAAAGTGGCAGGCTATACTCATCTCATGTTGCTGTCTCCCAAAACTACAATGAGGAAGAAGAGAAGTAAAGGTTGGGTAACTGACAAACATGAAAGAACCTAGCATGGGGAAGGCTGAGAACCAAGCCAAATTATACAAATCCAAAGGATAGGACCTACTTTGAATTTCTCAACAGCAGCACTGGAAGCAAGACAACAGTGGATCAATACTTGAAACTTCACAAGATAAATTATTTACTCACTAAAACGCTCAAATTATAAGGGAGAGTCCTCAAAACACTAAAAGAAATGGCAGTAACGGGTAACTGTGAAGTTATGGTACTAAGAGGGGATAAAAAGGACAAGCAGGAGAAAGCTCCTAAAGTAGTTTGATCCCCATTCCACAAGATGACTTTCTCCACCCTGGCAGAAAAGTAGAGGTTTATTTT
>NC_048221.1:86833708-86859858 GCF_002007445.2 Ailuropoda melanoleuca | reverse complement strand
AAAAAAAATTCAAATATGTTGGCAATGATGCAGATAAATTAGATCTCTCATACATTGTCCATGAGAATGTAAAATGGTGTTCCCATTCGGGAAAATAGTTGGACAGTTTCTAACAAAACTAAACATACGCTTAACAATGATCCAGCAACTGACCATACAAAATCTATACACAACTGTTCGCAGCAATTTTATTTGCAGTAGCCAAAAACTGAAAACAACTAATATGGTGAATGATTAAACTGTGGCACATACAAATCATGAAATGCCACTAAGCAAATAAAGGAGTCAACTATTGATACATGGAACAACTAGGATGGACCTCAAAGGTGTTAGGTTTAATGAAAAAAGCAAATCTCAAAAGGTCTCATACTGTATGAATCTATTTGCATACTGTTTTTTTAAGATTTTATTTTTATTTATTTGAGTGAGAGACAGAGAATGGAGCGAGAGAGAGAGCACAAGCCAGAGGAGAGAGACAGTGGGGTTTAGAATTTAGTCTTTTTGTTATTCAATTTCTCATGTTAATTATCCTCGACTATTTTTTGAATCAGTGATATTAAAATCAGTTTTGATAGGGACTAATTTTGCATCTGTTTGGGAATTTAAAAATTAAACATGGCCAAATGATTATCTTTCCTCTAATATACAAAATGTACCAGAAGAGTGATGGGCAACCTTCCAAAGTACTGTGACAATGCACAGTAAAACAATATTCTTGGGCATTTATAACAGATACATCTGTTTCAGCCACATGCATTGCAGCTCATGAAGGCACAATGTAAGCACCCACTCCATTACTGTAAGTAGTTATTCCCTATGAAATGTGAAGAAAACTAATCTCTCATTTTATATTCCCCATGTTACCTTTTTTTTTTCTTTAAGACAGAGGTGTTGCTTGGAGGCAGCAGGACAGAGGTCAGGAAAAAGTGATTTTTTTTTTTTTTACCTTGCTCTTAATAATACATTAGGTATTATTAAACTTCATTACATGAGCATATCTCCTAAAAATTGATATATACCAAAAAAAATCAATATTGTATGCCTTAGTTTTCCTACCTACCTAATTGGGAGAGCAAGGTGGTATTGGTACCCTTCATGATTCCTAAAGAGAGTAGGAATTTTTTTTAAATTAAAAAAAATTTTCAGCTTAACTTCTCAAGGAAAATTTTATTTTTAAAACCTGTAACTTACTGCTGTCAAAGCATACCATATATCCACTAAACATGTTTCTTATTTATAGATTTTGGTAAAATTCTGGTCATTACCTGACAGGCCCCCATAGTACAGCTCTAGGGGCAAGTTACATAAAGTTCAGATTTGGCTGCTAATAAAAGTCTAGAGGGTAGAATAAAGGAATCTCCATTATGCATTCCTTTGACTATTTATATGGCATTTTGAAACAAAGGCTTTTTTCCAAAGGAGAAAATTTTAATATTACTAAGCAACACAAACTGTTATAGAGGAGATGTAAAGAGACTTACTTGAAAACTGAATTGAGAGGATGTATAAGTGTTCTGAGTTGTGGTATCATTAAAATTTTTTCATCTTCTTTTTTTTTTTTTTTTTAAAGATTTTATTATTTATTTGACAGAGATAGAGACAGCCAGAGAGAGAGGGAACACAAGCAGGGGGAGTGGGAGAGGAAGAAGCAGGCTCCTAGCAGAGGAGCCTGACGTGGGGCTCGATCCCATAACGCCGGGATCACGCCCTGAGCCGAAGGCAGACGCTTAACCGCTGTGCCACCCAGGCGCCCCTAAAATTTTTTCATCTTCTAGTTTTAGACTTACTCTTTACACTTAAAAATAGTTGCTTTTCCTGAAATTCTGAAAATCCTTTCTTCAGTGAGAAGGCAGGGAAGCCAGGGTTATGAGTGAACTTACTTAAGAATTTTTTTTAAGCTCCTAGAAAGTGGCAGGCTATACTCATCTCATGTTGCTGTCTCCCAAAACTACAATGAGGAAGAAGAGAAGTAAAGGTTGGGTAACTGACAAACATGAAAGAACCTAGCATGGGGAAGGCTGAGAACCAAGCCAAATTATACAAATCCAAAGGATAGGACCTACTTTGAATTTCTCAACAGCAGCACTGGAAGCAAGACAACAGTGGATCAATACTTGAAACTTCACAAGATAAATTATTTACTCACTAAAACGCTCAAATTATAAGGGAGAGTCCTCAAAACACTAAAAGAAATGGCAGTAACGGGTAACTGTGAAGTTATGGTACTAAGAGGGGATAAAAAGGACAAGCAGGAGAAAGCTCCTAAAGTAGTTTGATCCCCATTCCACAAGATGACTTTCTCCACCCTGGCAGAAAAGTAGAGGTTTATTTTCTAGGGGTTTCTCTGGAGAGTGTAAAAGAAGGCAAGACCCCAGGGTGAGTACCATGCTACAAAAGGGGATTAAGTTATGGTATGCAACTAAGAAATGCTAAGATCTCTGGTGGTCTTTTCTTACTTGGCCGGAAACACTGGTAATCAGTACATAATTTCCAGACAAGAGATTTCAAAATTGCTCAGACTAGTAGTAAAGACCTGTAACATCTACAAAGGTACTAACATCCTGGGCTCCCCAACACATGCTCCCCACCACCCAAATTACCCTATGTCTTGAGAAAAACCCTCAACAAAGTAGGTATAGATGGAACATACCTTAACATCATAAAGGCCATAAATGAAAGACCCACAGCTAATGTTATCCTCAATGGGGAAAAACTGAGAGGTTTTCGCTATGGTTAGGAACAAGACGGGGATGTCCACTCTCACCATTATTTTTTTAAAGATTTTATTTATTCATTTGTCAGAAAGAGAGAAAGAAAGAAGAGAGCAGAATCAGCAGGCTCCCTGCTGAGCAAGGAGCCTGATGCAGGACTTGATCCCAGGATCCTCGGATCATGATCTGAGCCAAAGGCAGATGCTTAACCTTACTGAGCCACCCAGGTGTCCCTCACCATTATTATTTAACATTGTATTGGAAGTCTGAGCCCAAGCAGTCAGACAATAAAAAGAAATGAAAGGCATCCAAATTGACAAAGAAGTCAACCTTTCACTCTTCACAGATGACATGATACTCTATGTAGAAAACCTGAAAGACTCCACCAAAAAATTTCTAGAACCAATACATGAATTCAGAGAAGATGCAAGATATAAAATCAATGTACAGAAATCTGTTGCATTTCTATACACCAATAATGAAGCAGCAGAAAGAGAAATAAAGGAATCAATCCCATTTAAAATTGCACCAAAAACCATAAGATACCTAAGAATAAACCTAACCAGAGAGGTAAAAGTTCTGTACTCTGAAAACCATAGAACACTGATGAAAGAAATTGAAGCGGCACAAAGAAATGGAAAAAATCTCATGCTCATGGATTGGAAGAATATTGTTAAAATGTCTATACTACCCAAAGCAATCTACACATTTAATGCAATCCCTGTCAAAATACCACCAGCATTTTTCACAGAGCTGGAATGAAGAATCCTAAAATTTATATGGAACCACAAAAGACCCCGAATACCCAAAGATATCACCTCAGTGAGATATCTGTCAGAAAGGCTAAAATTAACAACTCATGAAACAACAAGTGCCGGCAAGGATGCAGAGAAAGGGGACCCCTCTTGCACTGTTGCTAGGAATGCATACCAGTGAAGCCACTCTGGAAAAACAGTATGGAGGTTCCTCAAAAAGTTAAAAATAGAAATAGGCTACAATTGAACAACTGCACTACTAGATATTTACCCAAAGGATATAAAAATACAGATTCAAAGGAGTACATGTACCCTGTTTATAACAGCCTTATCAACAATAGCCAAACTATGGAAAGAGCCCAAATGTCCATCCACAGTGAATCAATAAAGAAGATGTGGTACATGGTGTATGTGTGTGTGTGTGTGATATATATATATTACACATGTAAAGCTGTTATGTCATGTTATATCACATATGTAAAGCTGTTATGTCTTCAGTTTTGCAGAATTCACTCAAACCTTGCCCACTGACTACCCTAGAATGGGGCTCTTATAAATGCTATAGGAAAGTAGAAACTATACTACTATTGTTCAGCTTCTCTCTTCCAAGGAGCCTTCATATAACTGCAGCAATACTCTTTTCCTTACACAGCCAAGTTTGTGAGTGCTACTTAGATTTTTGAAATTAAACATCTGCTGTCTAGTGATATTCACGTAGGAGAGTAGTAAAACATTCTCTGATAATATCACTGGGTTAATGGAGAATCTGAGTCTTTGCTGATTATCATTTGTCTCTCAGAAATTATCTGAACAGCCAAAAATGCATTGCACAATTTAGTCAAAATGACCCCAACATTCAGGTATGAATAGAATTCATGAGTATTATCAATGGACGATGGGTTGTTTCCCTACAAATAGGAATTCTTAAAGACCTAACGTTTCCTACATTTAGAGTTATTTATTTAAAACTGATATAGTCATTTTTCCTTAATTGACTAAAATAATTAAAGAATATATCAATTTTATATTTTCTATATAGAAAACTGCTTTTGGGGGGCCACTTCCCCATTTTTTCTTAGGCTTTATAGGTTAGATCAATTGTTCTTAACCTTGATAGACTTTTTCCTCCTTTTAAAACAAACTGTTGGGGCACCTGGGTGGCACAGCGGTTAAGCATCTGCCTTCGGCTCAGGGCATGATCCCGGCGTTACGGGATGGAGCCCCACATCAGGCTCCTCCGCTATGAGCCTGCTTCTTCCTCTCCCACTCTCCCTGCTTGTGTTCCCTCTCTCGCTGGCTGTCTCTATCGAATAAATAATTAAATATTTTTAAAAAATTTAAAAAAATAAAAAAATAAAACAAACTGTTGAGGGGCACCTGGGTGGCTCAGTCAGTTAAGCATCTGACTTTGGCTCAGGTCATGATCCTGAAATCCTTGGATCGAACATAGCACTGGACTTACCTTTCCCGCTGCCCCTCCCCCTGCTCATGCTCTCTCTCTCTCTCGCAAATAAATAAAATCTTTCAAAAAAGTAAAAAGAAATAAAAATAATTAAAAAACTGCCAAAATAAAACTCATAGGTGATGAACATATGTATATAACACACATACATAATTTTAATAAAACAATGCATTTACAATTTTAAAAATATCTTTGTGATACTTCTAGACTAAAAAGCATAATGAAATATTAAATTGCTTATATCCGTGCTTAGAATCACTGTAAATTTAACAGCTACAAATGCAGGCTGTGTTGTATTGCTGACTCAAATACTGCAAGCTTCACCTCTAGGCAGGGCCTTAAACGTAGTCAACAAACCAAGAAACAAAAGGACTTACCCTATCACTAGAACTGTAAGTGAAGGACTTAGTGCTTAGCATGGCAAACAATGTGGTTATTATCCAAGCCAGATGCTTCTGTTCCTACATTCCTCATCAATGGCTCTGATATGTGAGAGCTTCAGTTTTTTCTAATGTCTTGTTAAAAAAAAGGAAGTAGGTGGGGCCTGAGGGAACTGCTATTATGCCAGCACTCTACAATGTGAGGTCTGTGTCTTAAAAAAGTTGTACTTACAGGGGAGCAGTGTAAGTAGAAAAGCCTTCCAGAAACTCTTAAGCTAAAAGTTATTTGTGATGTCCTTAAGCCCACTGTGGTGCTTCAGCCAGATACTAAAGTTTGAAGTTTGATCTTTTATACTAGGAGTAATCATGTGTGTGCACCCGAGTGTGTGTGTGAGTGAAATCTTTACTTTTATCCTTAGCTTTCAACTTCATATGAATCTCTGTTTAGGCAAAGCTGAAATGCCTGCAGGAGTATCACCACTGGACCAACCCTTAAGGGTACCTTTGGAGAGCCCACAGGTGACTCTCCCCGGCCATGTTCTAACTTATGGGAAAGGATCTAACCCAGAGTGGTACAACCCACACCCTCTCCTCAAAGATATTTACACTTTTCTGGGATTCACAGGTTATTGCACACCCTATTTTTCTAACCTTATTGCTCTGTTTAATGAACCTTCTCAAAAAAGTGTTGACTTTGTCTGAGTTCTAGTTATAAATTCTCCACCTAATTTTAATTAACAAAGACAATTAGAAAGAAATGGACACCTACACATAGCAATACCTAACCTAATCAAGAACATTTTAGAGATGAGCCCCTAAAGATAAGGGATATAGGCCAAAAGATGGGGAAGTCATGTGGCAATATACCTGGTTCTATGTATCTAAAAGGAAAACTCAAATAGAAGCTCTGCACTGGAGGGTTACTATGACAATAAATAACAATTGACTGCATTTATAGAATATCACTGCATAGTAATCCATGCCTGTTTTTTTTCACCTTTTTAAAAAATTATTTGAGAATACATTGACATACAATGTTACATTCAATTCACATGTACAACATAGTGATTCCACAAGTGCATACTTCGTGCTATGCTCACCCCAAGTGTAGCACCATCTGTCACCATACAAGCTATTACAATACCACTGACTATATTCCTTATGCTGTCCTTTTATTCCATGACTTACTCATTCCATAACTGGAAGCCTGTATCTTCTACTCGTTTTCACCCATTTTGCCCATCCTGCTACCCTCTCCCCTCTGGCAACCATCAGTTTGTTCTCTGTATTTATAGGTCTGATTCTGCTTTTTGTTTGTTCATTTGTTTCTTTAGACTCCATGTGTGAGTTAAGTCATATGGTATTTGTCTTTCTCTTTTTTTCACTTAGCATAACACTCTCTAAGTCTATCCATGTTGTCACAAGTGGCATGATCTCATCCTTTTGATGGCTGTGTAATGTTCCACTGTATATATGTGCGTGTGTGTGTATGCATGTGTGTGTGTATACATCACATCTTCCTTATCCATTTGTTTATTGATGGACACTTAGACTGATTCTATATCGGTTATAGACGATAATGCTACATCAAAATAAAAAGCTTTTGCACAATAAAGGAAACCATCAAGAAAATAAGGCAGCCTACTGAATAGAAGATATTTGCAAATGATATACACAAAAAGGTGTAAATATCTAAAATATATAGAGAACTTAAACTCAATACCAAAAAAAACCCCACAATCTGATTAAAAAATGGACAGAGAATCTGAACATTTTTCCAAAGAAGACATACAGATAGCCAACAAACACGTGAAAAAATGCTCAGACACATCATCAAAGACATGCAAATCAAAACCACAATTAGATATCAACTGACACCTGTCAGAATGGCTAAAATAAAAAGACAAGAAACAACAAGGGTTGGTGAGGATGTGGAGAAAAAGTAACACTCAGGCACTGTTGGTGAAAATATAAATTGGTGTAGCAACTGTGGAAGTATGGAGTTTCCTCAAAAACTTAAAAACAGAAATACCATATGATCCAATAACTCCACTACTGGAATTACCCAAGGAAATCCAGAATACTAATTCAAAAAGATACTAGCCTGTTTTCTGTTTCTTTTCTGCACCTCTGGGTAATTTCACAAAGCCTCACAAATCACGAGTTTAGGAAGGACTTCACACTAAGAAACCTAAAAAGACTTAGAGAAAACTTTCTTATGTACCAAGCAATAGACAACAGTCGTCAGGAGACATAATCAAAGCTGGAAACACCATTTTATTCCAGAACACATCCATACTATCCATTTGAACTAAAAGTTTCCTTGAGCCTTTCACAGTCATAGTTGTAACCAACTACCTCACGTTCAGCTTAGAGTTGTACATGTTCAGTCAGATTCACTTACTCTTCTGCTGTTCCCTGCCTCTCTCAAGTTACTTTATCACCCCATGCTCCAACCACAGAGGGTATACAAGAAGTAACTAACAACCTCATATCCAGCATTGAAATCTGCTATCATGGGAACCAATTTTCTAAAACTAGAAAATGCTAAAACTTTTATTGGCTTAAACTCTGCTTCTACCACCCAAATCTAAGCTTTAGAGTTAAATTTATGTACCAGATTACCACACAAAAGATAAAATACATACAGATAATACATAAATAATAAGAAAAAATTACTGTGGATGCCATGTTTAGGGAAGCTGGGAAAGGGGATGTAGTCAGCATAGCATAGGTTTTTTGTTGCTGTTGTTTGTTTTTACTATACCTTAATTTGCATAAAATATGCATTAAACCACTGAAGATAATATACATATATATTTAAGTCATCTGTATTAACATTTTCTAGATGTGTAAAAGTTACTATATAAAAAATGTTGGAAACAAGGCAGAATAAGTACTTTAAAGCCAAAGTTTTAACAATTTTGTTCAATTATAATTTTCATCACTCCTATAATACATTATATCAGTTGCAAGGAAATTTTACTCTTTTAGATGGAAAAGAAGTCTCTGCTTGAGGAATTCAACTTTAATCTGGAATTTTCAAACACTAATATGGTTGTATGGCCTTTTAAAAGTCTTTGGGTACAAGAATGATAAAATGTGGTTTTAGTTATTGGCATGCCTGTGCAGCAAAGCATTAGGGAGATGTGACTGACAGGCCAGGAGTGTGTATAAAAGAAACCTATGCTTATGCCTGCTTCAGTGACTTTATTAGTCACACCCTACTTGTAAATTGTAAACTGTCATTCAAAGTAGCATAGTGATGTTTTAAACAAGTTGGGTTATAATACCCCTACTTCTTTTGTCTTAATGCCTAAAGGTAAATTCAGAAATTGCTCCTATGTTTTGGCTCATAAAAGCATCCATCTGGAAAAAAATGAAATAATAAACCCAAATAGCAAAGAGCAATCCAAAGAAGATTTATCACACTGTGTGTGTGTGTGTGTGTGTGTGTGTGTGTTATACATTTAAACAGTACAATTAGCTAATTCACCCTTCATTATAGTTCAGCTATTTCAGATTGAGGACAAAGAAAATAATTTTATTAACCGTTGGCAGGTTTTGAACCAGTATTTTAAAACACTATTAGTATATACTGAACTGAAATTGCTATCAATACCAAAAGCTTCACTGGAGACCTATGGTGAAAAAAGTCTGTTTTAAAGCATACTATATTTTATTAGAAATGCCTAAGTTTACATTAAAATACTAAAACAGATCAGAAATATAGGCATTGACATTATACTTTTCTAACTGTGTAATTTTGAACTGAAATAAGGGATAAAAACCAGTATTACAGTTCATTGGCTTCTTAATAATAATATTCTAAATATTAACTACTGAATATTAGATAATTTAATCTTAACTAGTCTTACTACAATATGAGCTATTGAAAAAATTCAAATTGTAAAGAGTACAGTATAGTCAATGAAAATCCCTCATAATCCCCTCTCCTTCCCTAACCAAAAACCTTGCTTGCAACAAAATAATTTTTGTGGTCTAAATTTCAATAATGTAATGATTCAAATGTCTAGCTTTTAGGTAAGTATTAAGGTTTTAATCATTTACCATAAATTACCAAATTGAATTCTGGTCAGGGTTTACACTATGAGGTAAAGATCTTTCAGTGTGATTGCTCAGTAACTTAGTATTCAATAGTGACACTTCTAATTTTTCATATCTGAATGGATATGAAGGATATGTCAATAGGTGGAGGCAACCTTAAGGGATATTAGGTAGTTTAGTCTTTGTCTGTGGATTCAACTGTAGGATTACTGGGCTTTTCTGTTTGAGGCGGACCAAACCACACAACTATGTCTCAGGAAGCCTATTTATCTGACAGTAAGAAAAGATAAACACCTGTAAGTTGATGTTTAAAGCCCAAACTAGTTTTGAAGTAACAAGAAAGGGAAAGCTAACAGTTCAAATTTCAGTCACTTTTCATCTAAACCCATCAATGTGTGCACTGGTCCATTAATTATGTGGCCCAGCACAAAATGATATGTTAGTCTTCCCTTTTCCTTCAGGATGACAGCTGTGAGGTAAGCTTTTAGTTAGGGAGAAAGAAAACTATTTCAAATACTTTATCTGTTGGTCCTACCAAAGTCATGAATGAAAATAAAAAATTCTAACTGAGGATCAAACCAGTTATTTTATTGATCACTCTGAGAGAACCAAAATAAAATTTGAAGAGATGATCTAAAACCCAGGATTCTAATGGACCCAGCTTTTCTAGGTTAATGAGATATTCTATCTCATTTTGTTCTATAAAAGGCCACATGGTAAATATTTTAGAGTTTGTGGGCATAGTTTCTGTCACAACTACTCAACTCTGCCATTGAGCAAAAGCAGCCATAGATAATATGTAAATGAATGACCACAGCTGAGTTCCAATAAAACTTTACTTGTGGGCACTGACATATAAATTTCATATAAACTTCACTTGTCACAAAACGTTACTTTTCTTTTGACTTTTTTCCAACCTTTAAAAATATAAAAATCATTCCTTGCTTATGGGTTGCAGAAAAACAAGCATCAGGCTGGATTTAGCCTTGCCATGTTTAGCAACCCTTGTTTTAGTTTCTTTTTTTTATTACTATGATATGTTAGTCACTAGACAACCCTTGTTTTAATAGGTTATTTTGATTCTTGTTTTATGGACTTATTTCTGTGTTTGAAAGGGAAAACATGTCACTGAGATTTTTTTTAAATCTTGTTTAAAGTAAGTATTAGCATCTTCATCTTCAGTGTAAATAAGTTCCAGGTAGGGCACATGATGTGATGAGCGGTGGGTGTTATATGCAACTGATAAATTACTGAACACTACATCTGAAACTAATGATGTACTATATGTTGGCTAATTGAAGAGAAATATAAATAAATAAAGCTCCTGTTGTGTATAAGCTACCCAAGTTGGTGATATTCTGGTAGAGCAGCCTAAATAGAATAAGACAGTAATAGGAAACTGTCTATTTGACTGCTTGATGAACATAACACACCTAGATGATCCAAACTTATAGAGTTTAAAAAGTTATTTTGGCCCCTCATGCCCTCTAAAAAGTAGAAAAACCAATTTCTCATAAAAATGAATAACAGTAAAAGTTACCATCAAATCTCATACAAAGTTACTTATAAAAAACAGAAGAGCAGGATAATTCCCCTAGAATGAAAGCACTCTAGAAAAACATGCCCACAAGTACATGAAAACTGACACTAATATTCTAAAGTAAGCTTAAATAAATTAATACAACACTATGATAGAAGTTCTGAAAGAATAACATAAATCAGTTTTGGAGAAATTCATAACTGAGGTGATTAAAGATGCAAGATTTCTTAGAGATGAAAAAAACTAATAAAATAATTAGAAATAAAAGGGAAAAATCATTTCAGAAGTGGAGCTTAAACTAGAAATATCACAAAACCAAATAAACACAATGTCTTAAAATAACTAGAAAATTTAAAGGACAAAACACTTGAAAAATAAAAAAATAACTGAAGGAAACTATCAACAAAATAAGGACAACTTACAGAATGGGAGAAAATATTTGCAAATCAAATAAGTGGTTAATATCCAAAATATATAAAGAATTCATACAACTTAATAGCAAAAAACGCTAAACAATCCAATTAAAAATGGGGAAAGAATCTAAGAAGGTGCCTCACATCACTAATCTTCAGGACAATGCAAATCAAAACTACAATGAGACATCACCTTACACCTGTTAGAATGGCTATTATCAAAAAGACAACAAATAATAAGTGTTGCTGAGGATGTGCACTGTTAGAATGTACATTGGTGCAGCCAGTACAGAAAACACTATGAAGGTTCCTCAAAAAAAAATAGAACTACCAAATGATCCAGTAGTCCCACTTCTGAGTATAAATCCAAAGGAAGTGAAATCAGGATCTTGAAGAGAGATCAGCACTTCCATGTTCACTGCAGCATCATTCACATAGCCAAGCAACCTGTGTCCATTGATGGATCAATGGATAAAGAAAATGTGATATATATACACACAAACACATTCATATAATGGAGTATTATTCACCCATAAAAAAGAATGAAATCTTGCCATGTGCAACATGATTGAACTCAGAAGGTATTATGTTAAGTGAAATAAGTCAGAGAAAGACACATACCGTATGACTTCATGTTTATGTGGAATCTAAAAAACCACACAAAAGAACAAACCAAAAGCAGAAACAGACCCGTAAATACAGAGAACAGACTGATGGTTGCCAGAGGGGAGGGGATTGAAGGAACTGGGTGAAGAGGAATGGGAGGTATAGGCTTTCAGTTATGGAATGAATAAAAGTCTTGGTCATGAAAGGTATAGCATAGGGAATATAGTCAGTGGTATTGTAATAGTGTTGTATGGTGACATTATGGTAGCTACAGTTGCGGTGAGCATAGCATAACCTATAGACCTGTCAAATCAATATTTTATATACTGAAACTAATGTAGTGTTCTGTGTCAACTATAATTTTTTTAAAAAATGAAATATTGCCATTTGCAACAATATGGATGGAGCTAGAGAGTATAATACTAAGTGAAATAAGTCAAAGAAAGACATACCATATGATTTTACTCATGTGGAATTTAAAAAACAAAACAGATGAACAAGGGAAACACAAGAGACAAACCAAGAAACAGACTCTTAACTATAGAGAGCAAACTGATGGTTTGGGGAGGAGGATGGAAGGATGGGTGAAATAGGTGATGGGGATTAAAAAGTACACTTATGATGAGTTCTGAAAAATATATAGAATTGCTGAATCCCTAAAATTTACACCTGAAACTAATATAATACTGTACATTAACTATACTAGAATTAAAATTTAAGGGGCGCCTGGGTGGCACAGCGGTTAAGTGTCTGCCTTCAGCTCAGGGCGTGATCCCGGCGTTATGGGATTGAGCCCCACATCAGGCTCTTCCGCTAGGAGCCTGCTTCTTCCTCTCCCACTCCCCCTGCCTGTGTTCCCTCTCTCGCTGGCTGTCTCTATCTCTGTCAAATAAATAAATAAAATCTTAAAAAAAAAAAAAAGAATTAAAATTTAAAAATTAGTAAATTTTTTTTAAAAGCTAAATGATGAATAACTAGTCACAAAAGGACAAATCCTATATGATTCTACTCATACAAAGTATTGCAAGTAGTCTAAGTAAAAAGGTGGTTGCTGAGGGGGATTGTTGTTTAATGGGTACAGAATTTCAGTTTTGCTAGGTAAAAGGTTCTAGAGCTCTATTGCAAAACAGTGTGAATACACTTAACACTGCTGAACTGTATACCTAAAAACTGTTGAGATGGTAAATCTTAAGTTACGTTTTTACTGCAATATAAAAAAAAACAGCTAATGTTTATAAGAGAGGACATAACACAGTACAACTATCAAAAAATGACTGCCTTATAGATAATGGCTGGAAGGAAGAGATTACTTCAAAGCTGACATTAGAGAAGAAGAATAAAAAGGAAAATGGGCTTGGAGCTAATTCCCATATTACTCACAGTAGGGAACCAACAGACAGTGCTCCCCTAAAAAGAGAGAGGTGTCAAAGTTATTATATAAAGGTATATGTACAAATGTAACTATTAGAGTAAAAACAAGCCTTCCCAAGCATTAAAAGTTTATATGCACATTAAATAAAGCAGGTAACATAGTCCCTGTGTGTGTATATACAATGAAACATGACAAATTTGAGGCCAAACATGAACATCATATCAATAAATGTAAATGAATTAAACTCATTTATAAAAAGACAAAGTTCAGATTAGCTAACAAAGCAAAATCCAGTACTACACTGCATGCAAGATGGATACACACTCTCAGGGAGGGAGAAGTGGAGGGATGCAAGGAAAAGGAAAAGGAGAGACTGATTCAGAAAGATTAAAAATACAAAGATAAATAAAGATGTGGACAAAAGCAAATTCAAACAAATGGGAGGTAAGCTTTGATAACTCATAAGGTAGAAATCAGACCAAAAAGAGAAACAAGGACACTTGATAATGCTAAAAGATGCAATTCATAATGAAGATGTAATAGTTCTGAAAATTCCAAACAACATGGCAACAGCCATCATTAAGCAGAAATTACAAGAAATGCAAGGAGAATATACTTTCAAGAAAGATCAAGTAGACAAAAAATTAGAGAGGATGCAGAAGACCTAAACAACATAATCAGTGAGTTAGATCTTTTAGACCTATAATAAACTCTGAACTCTGATAATGTAGGGTTACCTTTTGGTAAATGCTCATGGAAACATTCAGGAAAATTAGGCTACATACGAGGGAAACTGCAATAAGCCTGTTAATCTGAAGAAAAGAAAAATAATATAGGAAAGTGTACTCTGACCTGAGAGAATAAAATGAGGAATAATAAAAATTAAAAGGCCTGTTGGGGTACATGGCTGGCACAGTCAGTAGAGCGTGCAAGTCTTGATCTCAGGGTTGTGAGTTCAAGCCTCACATTGGGTGTAGAGATTATTTTTTTTGAAAAATGAAAAGTCCTGTTACCTGGAAATTTGAAAACATAGTTTTGCATATTCTTAGATCAAGTTAAATTGCAGAATTTCTTAAAAATAAAAATAATGAAAATCTAATATATCAAAATCTTTGACTTATCACAGAAAAATTTATAGTATTTAAGCTACATTAAAAATGAAATTCAAAGACTCACATAGAACTTAAAAGCCAAGAAACAAAAACAAAGCCATCCTCTACCCCTCAAAAAAACAAAAAACCAGAAGGAGAATGAGTAAAAGTGAAAACAAATTAAATGCTAGAATTTCTACCATTTAATTTCTAGAAATTGAAGCTAGAAAATAGAAAATCAATAAATCCAAAATTTGGTCATTTGAAAAAAATCATCAACTTAGACAAATCACTGGCTACCCCTTTTCAAGGGGAAAAGGAAGGATATACAAATACACAGAATTAGACATGATAAATGGGGAATGATGATCAAAACAGAAGAAATTTAAAGTACCATAAGAAACTATTTTACAGAACTCTGTGAATAAATTTGAAGACTTCACTGGAAAGGGGTGGGGGAATGGGATAGGCTGGTGATGGGTAGTAAGGAGGGCACGTATTGCATGGTGCACTGGCTGTTATACGCAACATGAATCATCGAACTTTACATCAAAAACCAGGGATGTACTGTATGGTGACTAACATAATATAATAAAAAATATTATAAGAAAAATAAATAAAAATTTTTTAAAAATGGAATGGATAATTTTTAAGAAGACTATAATTTACCAGACTAGCATTAAGTCTTAAATGACAAGTTAACACAGAAGAAAACAGAAGAACTGAAATGCTCTCCTCCCACACTAAAATACTTCACCCCAGTAGGAAAATTCTACCAAATATGTAAAAATCAGAGTATCTCAATGACTGTTAAACTTTCCCAGGCCATTAAAAAGGAGGCAAATTTCAAAGTTCCTGCTATATGAGTAAAGTAAACCATTGATTTTGTACCTACCAAAGGCATTACTTCAGACCATTCTCACTTATGAATATCATTATAACAAGTCTTAAATGAAACATTAGCAAATGGATCTAATAGCACATTTAAAAAATCATGACCAAGTGTGGTTTATTCCTGTTTGCAAGGATGGTTTTATGTTAGGAAATCCATTAATTCATTATATTCATAGAACTAAGAAGTAAAACCTTATATCACTTCCACAGGTACAGAAAGGACATTTGACACAATCAGTTCTCCCCAACTTAACTTTTAAATTTAATACTATGCTTGTAAAAATAACATCAGCCTTTTTCCCCCGATATCAACAAGTTACCTGTAAAATTGTTTGGAAAGATGAATAAGCAAAAAAAGCCAAAAAAAAAAAAAAAAAAAAAAAAAAAAAAAAAAAAAAAGAAAAAAAAAAAAAAAAAAAAAAAAAAAAAAAAAAAAAAAAAAAAGAAAGAGAAAAGAAAAGCCAGGAAAATCTTGCAAAAGAAGAATGAGAGGGAATGGTCCCACAGACATTTAAGCATACCATAAAGACTATAATTAAAAGTATTATATTGGTATCCCAATGGAACAGAGTAGACAATTCCTATGAAATTTAGTATATGATAAGAGCAGTTCAGATCAGTGAGGTAAAGATGAACTTCAACTTTTTAGTAAGTGGAACCTAGTAAGTGGAATGATTATATTGGATTTGTTAAAATAAAACTGGATTCATTCCTCAAATCATAAACTCAAGAAGGATGAAGGATTTAAATCTAAACTAAGCACTAGAAAAAAACACATGGGTTAAGTCCAGTATAAGCTGGGAATTAGGGAAACTTTCAAAAGAGGAGTGGTAGGCAAAATGGATCCTCCAAAGATGTCCATATCTGAATCCCTAGAACGTGTGAATATGCTATGCTACACGGCAAAAGGGACTTTGCAAATGTTATACTAGAATTCTTTAGATTGGCAATTTTATGAATCTATCAGAGTCAAAAAAAAATGTGGCAGTTAAAAAAGGTCAGAAAGTTTTTAAGTGTGAAAGAAATTTGAACTACTCTTGCTAGAGGAATCCTCATGGAGACCTTGAGAGGGAATGCAGGCAACCTCTAGGAGCAAAGGAATGGCCCCATGCTGATAACCAGAAAGGAATAAGAGACCTTAGTGCTACAACCTCAAGGAACTGAAGTCAGCCAACAACCTGAATGAGCTTGCAACAAAATCTTCCCCACAGAACCTTCAGACACCAGCCCAGCCCAGCCCAGCTGACAACTTGATTACAATCTTGTAAGGCCCTGAGCAAGGGATCCAGCCAAGCTGCACTATACGTGGACTTCCAAACCAAAGAACAGTGAGATAACAGATGGGCGTTGATGTAAGGTGCTAAATTTGTAGTAACTGGTTATGGCAACAAAAAATCAACGCACCAAGTTCCAAAATCCAGAAGTTAAAAGGGAAAAGTGATATGTAATAACCTAAAATTAAAATATTTTACAGGGATAAACCACATTAAGCAAATTTTTGAGATACGACTAATGGAAAAATACTTGCAACTTATGTGAATAAAAATTTAGTATCCCTAGGGGCACCTCAGTGGTTCAATTAAGCATCTCACTTTTGATTTCAGCTCAGGTCATGATCTCAGGGTACTGAAATTGAGCCCATGCTGGGCCCCACATTGGGTGTTTAAGATTCTCTCCTTCTCCTTCTGACCTTCCCCCCACTGCTTGTGCTCACTCATGGTCTCTTAAAAAAAAAAAAAAATCTTACTATCTCTAAAATAGTAGAGCTTCTAAAATAAAGACCCACATTCTTAAAGAAAAATGGATTAAAGACAAGAACAGAAAGTTCCCATCAAATTAAAACCACCCTGAGATATTTTCCAACTGTTAGATTCTAAAACTCCGACAGTATATTCTGTTGACAAGGTTCGAGGGATGAATATATACACTGCCAGTGGGAATGGAAAATAATATAAGTCCTATATAAGAGTATTTGGCAATATCTGATAAATCCATGAAGTTACCCTTTGATCCAGAAATCTCACTTCTGGAAGTCTAATCCAAAGACACCCTCATCAAAAAAAGAAATATATATAGGGGCGCCTGGGTGGCACAGCGGTTAAAGCATCTGCCTTCGGCTCAGGGCGTGATCCTGGCGTTGTGGGATCGAGCCCCACATCAGGCTCTTCCGCTATGAGCCTGCTTCTTCCTCTCCCATCCCCCTGCTTCTGTTCCCTCTCTCGCTGGCTGTCTCTATCTCTGTTGAATAAATAAATAAAATCTTTAAAAAAAAAAAAGAAATATATATATATATACACACACACACACATATACATGGAAAGATGAATGCACAAAGCTATTTATTATAGCACTATTTATATATTTTTTGTTTAAATTTTTATAATAGTTACTATAAAGAGAAGAAGGAACCAGGAAGAAGAGTACAGGTGTGGAAATTAGATTTCTTTGAATATGCCTTTCTTTATAGACTGAACTCTGGGACCATTAATTTTACATAATTCTAAAACAAAATAAGCTTTTAAAAAAAGTAATCCTGAAATGAAGCAAACCTAACTAGGTATCCAGTTGTTGCCATAATAATGAAGAATTATTCTAAGTGACTTTTAAAAATACAGTAACTGTATATCTCAAATAGGTATACCCCAAGGATAAAAATAGTCTTTCAAAAAAAATCTTTAACTGCTTTATAATCATATCAGTGGCAGTACTATTGAGAATACAAGAGTCACACATGTGGTACAGAATAAAGCAAATGATAATGATAATATTATTAAGAACCAGGATTTTCAAAATAGGAGAATAGTGATATAAGTACAGTAACACTGATGAAAAATAACTGAAGACCTGAACTTAAACTGACAATATCAGTATTAACTAATGATGTAGTTTCTATTTAAAAAAGAGAGAGAGAGAGAGAAACTAAACCAAGCATCAAACAAGATAACACAACAAATGGAAAGATATACCATGCCCATGGACTGGAAAAACCAATATTGTTAAAATGTCCATACTACCCAAAGCAGTCTAGGGGCACCTGGATGGCTCAGTCAGTTAAATGTCCAACTCTTGATTTCATCTCAGGTCATGATCCAGGTCATGAGATCCAGCCACTCTTTGGGCTTTGTGCTGGGAGTGGAGCCTACTTAAGATTCTCTCTCTTTCCTCTGNCTCGCGCACCTACGTGCATGCTCTCTTTCTCTCTCTTTAAAAAAAAAAAAAAAAAATTAATTAAAAAAGTAAACTACCCAAAGCAATCTATAGTTTCAATGCAATCCCTATCAAATATCATCAACATTTTTCACAGAATAATTCTAAAACAAACAATCCTAAACAAATAATCTAGAACAAATAATCCTAAAATTTATATGGAACAAAAGACCTCAAATAGCCAAAGCAATCTTGAGAAGAAGAGAATAAAGCTGAAGGTATCACAGTCCCAAATTTCAAGATATACTACAAAGTTGTAAAATCAAAAGAGTAGGATACTGGCATAATAACAGGCCATAGAACAGAATAGAGAGTCCAGAAATAAACTCATACTTTTATAGGCAATTAATCTACAACAAAGGAGGCAAGAATATTCAATGGGGGAACAAAACAGTCTCTTCAACAAATGGTATTAGGAAAACTGGACAGCTACATACAAAAGAATGAAAACAGACCACTTTCTTAAGTCATACATAAACTCAAAATGAATGAAAGACCTAACTCTGAGAACTGAAGCCATAAAACTCCTAGAAGAATATATAGGCAGTAATATCTTTGACACTGGCCGCAGAAACATTTTTCTAGATATGCCCCTCTGGCAAGGGAAACAAAAAAGTAAAGTACTGGACTACACCAAAATGAAAAGCTTCTGCATAGTGAAGAAAACCATCCACAAAACAAAAAGACAACCTACTGAATGGGAGAAGATATTTGCAAATGACATATCTGATAAGGGATTAATAACAAAAATATATAAAGAAGTTATACATCTTAACCCCCCCAAATAATACAACTGAAATATGGGCAGAGGACCTGAATAGAAATTTTTCCAAAGAAGTCATACAGATGGCCAATGGACATAGCATAACTAATCATCAAACTGAAGCCAAAAAGACCTACAAACCACCTCACACCTGTTAGAATGTCTAAAATCAAAAAGACAAGAAGTAACATGTTGGAGGGGATGTGGTGAAAAATGAACCCTAGTGCACTGTTGGTGGGAATGCAAATTGGTGCAGCCACTGTGGAGAACAATACAGACATTCCTCAAAAAATTAAAAATAATGGTGCCTGGGTGGCTCAGGCAGTTAAGCATCTGCCTTCAGCTCAGGTTATAGTACTAGGGTCCTGGGATTGAGCCCCGTGTTGGGCTCCCTCCTCAGTGGGGAGCCTGCTTCTCCCTCCCCCCATTCCCTCCCCACTTGTCCTCTCTCTTGCTATCTCTCTAATAAAATCTTTTAAAAATTAAAAATAGAAATAGCATACAATCCAATATTTCCACTACTGTGTATCTACTTAAAATGAAAACACTATTGCAAAAAGATATATGCACCCCTATATTTATTACAGCACTATTTACAATAGCCAAGATATGGAAACAAACCAAGTGTCTATAATGAGTGTCTATAATGAGTGGATAAAGAAGACGTGTGTACACACACACACACAAGAATATTACTGTTATTAAAAAAAAAAAAAGAATGAAATCCTGGGGCGCCTGGGTGGTGCAGTTGTTAAGCATCTGCCTTCGGCCCAGGGCGTGATCCCGGCGTTCTGGGATCGAGCCCCACATCAGGCTTCTCCACTGGGAGCCTGCTTCTTCCTCTCCCACTCCCCCTGCTTGTGTTCCCTCTCTCCCTGGCTGTCTCTTTCTGTCAAATTAATAAATAAAATCTTTAAAAAAAAAAAAGAATGAAATCTTGCCATATCACAGAACATAAAACATAGATGGACCTAGGGAGTATAATACTAAATGAAATAAGTCAGTAAGAGAAATACCATATGAGTTCACTCATATGTGGAATTGAAGAAACAAATGAACAACCAAAGAAAAAAAGAAAAACAAGAAAACACACTCTTAAATACACAGAATGAACTGGTGGTTGCCAGAGAAGAGGTGGATGGGGGAATGGGTGAAATAAAGTGGATTAAGAGTACACTTACCTTAATAAGCACTAAGTAAATGCATAGAATTGTATACCCAAAACTAATATATTAATTATACTTTAATAAAAATAAAAATAATAAAAAGCACTTATCTTTTAAGAGATACAATACAAAATATTTCAAATAAAATGATCGGTCTAGGATTTGCTTCAATTATTATGCCAGTGGGTAGAGTGTGGAAGTGGTAGAGGACTGAGAAGAAATAAGATTGACCATAACTGGTAATTATTGAAGCTGGATGATGGAGAACTAGCTAAGGATTCTTTATACTTTTCTCTTTGGTTTCACACATGTTCAAATTCCATGATAAGATGCGTGTGTTGGGGGGGGATATGTTTAAATAACAAGCTGGTATAAATAAAAATACCCTTGTTAATATCTTTGTACACATTATGCTAGTGTTTAGGATAAATTTCAAGGTACAGTATTTCTAGGCCAAAGAGAGAAATATTTTTATTTTTATGCATACTGCCAAATTTCCCTTTAAGTGTTGATTTACAACAATATACAATCAACAGTATACAAGATGCCCATTTCTTTTTTTTTTTTTAAGATTTTATTTATTAATTTGAGAGATAGAGACAGCCAGCGAGAGAGGGAACACAAGCAGGGGGAGTGGGAGAGGAAGAAGCAGGCTCATAGCAGAGGAGCCTGATGTGGGGCTCGATCCCATAATGCCGGGATCAGCCCTGAGCCGAAGGCAGACGCTTAACCGCTGTGCCACCCAGGCGCCCCAAGATGCCCATTTCTAAAACCCTTACCAACAATCTGAGAAGTTAGATGACCTGCCCAAGATCAAATGGCATAGGCAAGAATAAAACTCAGATAATGGTAATTATCATATTGCCTGAGTCCGTTTATTAATTTGAACAGTGTTTCAGTTTGCAATTGAGTTCAAAAAAGGAGATGTGTGCTAAGAGAACTTACTGCTGTCCTACATCTGTCTTCTGAAATAAATGGCACTATTTCCTTGGTTATCTTACACGTTATTCTTTAAATCTGTCTCTTCTTTTGTTCGCTTTGTGCCTTCAAAGGAGATTGTCCGTTCCAGTCTAAAATCTCCCAAAGATTTTCAGGGTAAAACACATTTCAAGATATGCAATACACAGAAGAATGAAGATCTTTTATAACATTGTTTGTTAAACTGACAGCTCTACTTAACAGAAGCCATTAAAATATTTACAAAGTAGCAGCTGCTCTTGTAAAAAAAAAACCAGCTTTTTGGAGGTATAAAAATAAACAAGTTGATAAGTACAAGGTAAGCCATTTGACGGTTTCTTTGTGTACATTGCACAACATACAGAAAATTCTGATATTTACAGAGCAATTATACTGTAAAGCCTTTTAAGTTAAAAGGACACAGACCAAGTTAAGAACTGTTTACAAGAATTCTTCATACTGATCTTTTAAACAATTTAGAAAGCCCCAGACATAATCTTTTAAGAAGTGTTAGGTTTTTGGTGTTTTTTCTTTTAAATAAGCTTTGTTCTTAGAAGATAATTATATACCTGTATACATCTAGAAACTGAATTAGGCATATGGACTACCAGCTTAAATTCCTTGCTCTAGGAAAACAAAAAATTCTAGAGATAATTCCTGCTTTCTGGCAAACACACAAAGTTACCTAATTCAGTAACCTTTAGCCCAAACTCTTCCTCTCTCTGCCTATGGAACACAAATATATGACTATAAAAGTAACAGATCACTAAGGATTTAACCTCTCTCTACCCTATCCCCTGGCTTTACCCCAAACAAAATTCTGCCTCTTTGTAGTTTGCTGGCTTAAGACTTTATGCCTTGTTTACTGGGTGGCACCAAACTACTAGTCATGCCTACAACCTTCCCAGAAATTTAGTAAGCTCAATATTATATTTTTAAATAAAGCCACACTAGTATAGCTATAATCTAAGACCATCTGATTTAAAATAGTTAATTTAAGAATAAAGAGACTGTTGAATTAATCCTTGTTTTACTACTGTTCTTCCCTTCTGCCGACATTTCCCCCAACTGCAACAATAATCATTTGCTGCTACTATGGATTTTACTGTCACTTTATACTCAAGAAAGCACAATTCAAGCATTTTATAAGCACAAAGAACCCAAAATAAGCCTTTTAGTATCTTCCAAGAACTTTTCTTCTCTGCCTCTATGTTGTTAGTCTTTATTTTTCTGACCATTTTCCCTATCCTGCTATCAAACTGTAAAACCATCAAGGAAAGGGATTACTTCATTTTCATGCTTATACCCCCCAATCAGTAGAGCAACCTGCATAGGGCAGGCTCTATTGAGTCAGAGGAACAAAAAGAAAAAAGAATGAAGAAAAGTGAAGAGAGCCTAAGAGAATTATGGGACACCATCAAAGAGGCCAATATATGTATTATAGGAGTCCCAGAAGGAAAAGAAAAGGGGCAGAGAGCTCATTTGAAAAAAATAATAGCTGAAAACTTCTCAAATCTAAGGAAGGAAATGAAAACACTAACTTAAGGATTCAATGAACTCCAACTAGCAAAAATACAAAAAGACCTACATTATAACCAAACTGTTAAAAGTCAAAGAGAACCTTGAAAACAGCAAGAAAAAAATGACTCATCATGTACAGAGGAGCCTCAGTAAGATTATCAGATTTCTCAACAGAAACATTGCAGATTATAAGAATGTGATAATATACTAAAAGTGGCAGAAGAAAAAACTGTCAACCAAGATTATTGTGTCCTGTAAAAATGTGCTTTGAAACTGAAGAAATTAACATCTTCCCAAATAAAAACTGAAGGAATTGAGTACCACTAACCTGCCATACAAAAAAGAGAAAAGTGCTAGACAGCAACATGAAGTCATATGAAAGTATAAGATTACCAGTAAAGAAAGCTAAATACATGAACAAATATAGAATCCTGTATTACTGTTTGTTGCATAAATCCACTTTTAACTCTTATACAGAGTATTAAAGACAAAAAACCCCCAAAACCCTGTAACTCTATGTTAACAGGTATGTAGTATATAAAGATATAATATGTGAGGAATGGGGAAAAAAGATGGCAGAGGAGTAGGGGACCCCTTTTTCAGCTAGTCCCCTGAATCGAGCTGGATATCTACCAGACCATCCTGAACACCCACGAAATCAGCCTGAGAGGCAGGAAGATACATCTGGATCTCTACAAACAAACATCTCCAGCGCTGAGTATTGAGGTACGAAGTGGGGAGCCATGAATCCGCGCACAGATACCAGAAAGTAAACGGAAGAGGGAGGGAGCCGCCGCACTCGGGCTCCAGGAAGCAGTAGCCGCCTGCACTGGGAAGCGGGCTGGACTTGCTGACCGGCACCACGAGAAAGCAGACTGAGACCATGAGCCCGGGAACGCGCACTCATCCAAACTGAAAACAGGAGCTCCGGAGCGCACACTCAAACTAGACTGAAACCAGGAGCTCAGAACACACACAGCCAGACGGAAAACCGGCGACCCAGAGCATGGGTGAACTACACTGAAACAGACAGCTCGGGAGCATGTATGGGAACTGGGGGGCAGGTGGCGGTATTAGAAGCACAAAGGAAAGAGACGTGCCAGCCCTGGAAATGAGGGCGGGGAGAGCAGCTGTGGGGTGCACATCCTGAGATGCAGCGGGGTTTTTAGCAGCGCTGAAGGACACAGAGTTAATGTGGCTGGAGGGCTCGGTGGAGAGTGGACTGCGATCTCTCTGTTTTGAGACAGAGGCTAGGATACGGTCACTGTTGCTCTGACTCTCAGAAGAGTCAAGAAAACCACCAGGGAAAGCCACCAGACAACAAAAGCCCAGAAATACTGGTTCACATTGTGCCCATCCCCATCCCCCTCGGAGGGGATGGGGCAACTCTACCCAAACAGGGTTGCCTGAGTATCAGCATCGCAGGCCCCTCCCCCAGAAGACAGGCTGAAAATCAAGAAGCCCACATCCCTAAGGTCCCTGTAAAACAAGTGCACAATGCCTGGGTCCTGGTCTATAATTTGGGCTCTGGGCATCCCCGCAACTTCTCCTCATCAGAATGACGAGGAGAAGAAATCCTCCGCCAACAAAGAAAAGATAATCAGTCTGTGCTCTCTGCCACAGAACTGATGGATATGGATATAACCAAATTGTCAGAAATGGAATTCAGAGTAACAATGGTCAAGACGATGTGTAGGCTGGAAAAAAATATTAACGAAAATATTAACAAGAACGTAGAATCTCTAACGGCAGAAATGAGAGCAAATCTGGCAGAAATTAAAAATGCTATGAATCAATTGCAGTCTAAACTAGATGGTCTGACGGCCAGGGTAAATGAGGCAGAAGAACAAATTAGTGAATTGGAGGATAGGATGGTAGAAGAGAAAGCTAAAACAGAAACTTGGCTCAAAAAATCCAATCTCAAGAATGTAGATTACGGGAGATTACTGACTCAATGAAACGTTCCAATGTCAGAATCATCGGCATCCCGAGGGGGTGGAGAAAGCTAGAGGTCTAGAAGAGATATTTGAACAAATTGTAGCTGAGAAGTTCCCTAATCTGGCAAAGGAAACAAGCATTCATGTCCAAGAGGCAGAGAGGACCCCTCCCAAGATCAATGAGAAGAGACCTACGCCACATCACATCATAGTGCAGTTCGCAAATATTAGATCCAAGGATACAGTATTGAAAGTGGCCAGGGGGAAGAGAATCCTTACGTACAGAGGGAAAAATATCTGAATAATGTCAGACCTGTCTACAGAGACCTGGCAGGCTAGGAAGGGTTGGCAGGGTATTCTCAAAGCTCTACNGAATAATGTCAGACCTGTCTACAGAGACCTGGCAGGCTAGGAAGGGTTGGCAGGGCATTCTCAAAGCTCTACCTGAGAAGAACATGCAGTCAAGGATCCTTTATCCAGCAAGGCTGTCATTCAGAATTGATGGAGAGATAAGGTCCTTCCCAAGATTGGCAGAAACTGAAGGAATTCGTGACCACCACCAAGCCAGCCCTACATGAGATATTAAGGGGGGTTCTATAAAAATAAAAAGGCCACAAGAGTAATAAGAACAGAAATTTACAATCTATAGAAACAAAGACTTCACAGGCAACATGACATCATTAAAATCATATCTCTCAATAATCACTCTCAATGTGAATGGCCTAATTGCTCCCATAAAACGCCACAGGGTTGCAGATTGGATAAAAAGACATGACCCATCCATTTGCTGTCCACAAGAGACTCATTCTGAACCTAAAGATACATCCAGACTGAAAGTGAAGGGATGGAAAACCATTTTTCATGCCAGTGGACCTCAAAAGAAAGCTGGGGTAGCAATTCTCAGATTAGATTTTAAACTAAAGACTGTAGTTAGAGATACAGAAAGACACTATATTATTCTTAAAGGCTGTATCCAACAAGTGGATATGACAATTATAAATATCTATGCCACCAACAGGGGAGCAGCTAGATACACAAGCCAACTCTTAACTAGAATAAAGAGACGTATAGATAATAATACTTTAATAGTAGGGGACCTCAACACTCCGCTCTCAGCAATACACAGATCAGCTAAGCAGAAAATCAACGAAGAAACAAGAGCTTTGAATGACATACTGGACCAGATGGACCTCATGGATATGTACAGAACACTATACCCCAGAACAACAGAATACTCATTCTTTTCGAATGCACATGGAACTTTCTCCAAAATAGACCATATACTGGGTCACAAAACAGGTCTCAAC
>NC_048221.1:86817964-86830676 GCF_002007445.2 Ailuropoda melanoleuca | reverse complement strand
GGGATGTACTGTATGGTGACTAACATAATATAATAATAAAATAAAATTTAAAAAAAAAACAAATTCTCAACATTTGCTGCAACATGGACGGCACTGGAGGAGATAATGCTAAGTGAAATAAGGGAAGCAGAGAAAGACAATTATCATATGACTTCTCTCATCTATGGAACATAAGAACTAGGAAGATCGGTAGGGGAAGAAAGGGATAAAGAAGAGGGGTAATCAGAAGAGGGAATGAAGCATGAGAGACTGTGGACTCTGAGAAACAAACTGAGGGCTTCAGAGGGGAGTGGGGTGGAGGAATGGGATAGACCAGTGATGGGTAGTAAGAAGGGCACGTATTGCATGGTGCACTGGGTGTTATATGCAAATAATGAATCATGGAACATTACATCAAAAACTAGGGATGTACTGTATGGTGACTAACATAATATAATAAAATATTATTTAAAAAAGACTGAAATCATAAAAGGTATCTTTTCTTAGCATAATGGAATAAAACTAGAAATCAACAGCAGAAGGAATACTAAAAAAATCTGTAAATATATGTGTATTAGGGTCCTCCAGAGAAACAGCACAAATAGAATATAGATAGATAGATGATAGATAGACTGATACATAGATAGATAGATATAGATACATGAGGGGATTTATTATGGGAATTGGCTCACAGGATTGTAGAGATTGAGAAGTCCCACAATATGCCATCTGCAAGCTTGAGAATCAAGAAAGCTGCTGGTGTCATTCAGTTCAAAAGTGTGAAGGCCTGAGGGGCGCCTGGGTGGCACAGCGGTTAAACGTCTGCCTTCGGCTCAGGGCGTGATCCTGGCGTTATGGGATCGAGCCCCACATCAGGCTCCTCCACTATGAGCCTGCTTCTTCCTCTCCCACTCCCCCTGCTTGTGTTCCCTCTCTCGCTGGCTGTCTCTCTGTCAAATAAATAAATAAAATCTTTAAAAAAAAAAAAGTGTGAAGGCCTGAGAACCAGAAAAGCCAATGGTATAAATTCCCAGTATGGGGTGAAAGGCTTGAGAATGGGGGGGTGGGGGGATGGGGTTGGGCACCACTGGTATAAGTCTCAGAGTCCAAAGCCCCATGAACCAGGAGTTCCAATGTCAGAAGGCAGAAGATGGATATACCAGTTCAAGAAAATATAGGGACAATTCGTCCCTTCTCTGCCTTTTTGTTCTATTTGGGCCTTCAATAGACTGGATGATAACTGTCCACATTGGTGAGAATAGGCTTTTTTACTCAGTCTACTGATTGAAATGCTAATTGCTTCCTGAACCCATTCACAGACATACCCAAAAATAATGTTTTACTGCCTATCCAGACATCCCTTAGCTCAGTCAAGTTGACACATAAAATTAACCATCACAACATGGAAATTAAACAACACACTTTTAAATAACCAATGAGTCAAAGAAGAAATCACAAGGGAAATTAGAAAATATCTTGAGACAAATGAAAACGAAAGATGCCAAACTTTGTTAAGACTTGGGGTTTTATTTCTGAAATGCAAGGACAGTTCAATCTACAAAAATAATTGATGTAATACACCACATTAACAGAAAAAAGGACAGAAATGATATATTTCTCAGTTTATATAGAAAAAGCATTTGACAAAACTCAATACACTTTCATGATAGAAAATAAACTAAATCTAGAAGGAAACTACCTTGACATAAAAAAGACTCATATTAAAATTATTAAAAGCCCACAGCTAACATCGTAGTCAATAGTGAAAAACTGAAAGCTTTTCCTCTACAATCATGAACAAGACAAGGATACCCTCTTTCTCTATTTCTTTTCAACACAGTACTGGAAGTCCCAACCAGAGCAATTAAGAAATAAAATAAATAAAAGGCATCCAAATCAGAAACAGACTCTTAACTATAGAGAAGAAACTGATGATTGCCAGAGGGGAGGTGGGTGAGGAGATGGGTAAAATAGGTGATGGAGATTAAGGAGTGGGCTTGCTGTGATAAGCACTGGTTGTTTTATAGAAGTGTTGAATCACTGTGTAGTATACCTGAAACTACTATTACACTGTATGCTAACCAGAATTTAAATAAAAACTTTAAAAAATTTAATGAGCAATTTATAAAGAAAATTTTAAAAACAATTCCATTTACAAGAGCTTCAAGAAAAATAAAAATCTTAGCAATAAACCTAAGGAGGTGAATAACTTGTACACTGAGAATTAGAAAGAAAATAAACACAGTACTAAGTGAAAAAGCATCCCTTTTGTTCATGGGTTGTAAGATTTATTTTTAAAATGTCCATACATCCTAAAGGAATCTACAGATTCAATGTAATCCTTATCAAAAATCCCAATGACATATTTTACAGAAATGTAAAAGCCCATCCTAAAATTCATATGGAATCGCAGGAGACCCTGAAGAATCAAAATAATCTTGAGGGGCGCCTGGGTGGCTCAGTCGTTGGGCGTCTGCCTTCAGCTCAGGGCATGATCCCAGAGTCCTGGGATCGAGCCCCACATCAGGCTCCTCCACTGGGAGCCTGCTTTTCCTCTCCCACTCCCCCTGCTTGTGTTTCCTCTCTCGCTGGCTGTCTCTCTCACTATCAAATAAATAAAATCTTTAAAAAAAAAAAAGAAAAAAAGAAAATAATCTTGAGAAAGAATAAAGCTGAAGGGCTCATACTTCCTCATTTCAAAACTTACTACAAATCTACAGTAATCAAAACAATATAGTACTGGCATGAAAACAGACATATAGACTGATGGAATAAAACAGCCCAGAAATAAACCCTTACATATATGGTCAAATTATTTCCAACATTACCTAGTCCATTCAGTAGGGGAAAGGACAATCTTTTCAACAAATGGTGCTTGGAAAACTGGATATCCATATTTTAAAAAATGAAGATTGGACCCTTAACTCAAAATGGATCAAAGACATAAATGTAAGACCTAAACTACAAAACTTATAGGGAAAAAACAGGGAGAAAACTTCATGACGTTGGATTTGGCAATGGTTACTTGGAGAGGATACCATAAGTACAGGCAACAAAAGTAAAAATAAGTTGGACTGCATCAAAATTTAAAACTTTTATTCAACAAAGCACACTGTCAACAGAATGAAAAGGCAACCCATGAAATGGGAGAAAATACTTGAAAATCATATATCTGATAAAAGGGATTAATATCCAGAATATATAAAGTACTCCTAAAACTCAACAACAAAAATCAAACAACCTGATTCAAAAATGGGCAAAGGGACTTGAACAGATATTTCGTCAATGAAGGTAAACAAATGGCCAATAGGGACATGAAAATGTTCAACATCACTGATAATTATGGATATACAAAATCAAAACTATAACAAGATATAACCTTATACCCATTAGGATGGCTATAATAAAAAATAAAAAAATTTTAAAAACCCAGAAAATGACAAGTGTCGGCAAAGTTGTGGGAAAATTGGAGCACTGTTGGTAGGATTGTAAAATAGTGCAACCATAATGAAAACAACATGGTGATTCATTAATTAAAAACAGTTGGGGCACCTGGCTGGCTCAGTCAGAGGAGCATGTGACTCTTGATCTGGGGGTCATTAATTTGAGCCCCACATTGAGAGTAGAGATTACTTAAATAAAACTTTAAGAAATTAAAAATAGAACTTAACATATGATCCAGCAACCCCACTTATAGGTATATATCCAAAGGAATTATAATCAGGGTATGAAAAAGATACCTGCACACCCATCTTCATAACAGAATTACTCATGATAGCCAAAAGCTGGAAGCAATCCAAATTTCCTTGGATGGACAAATGGATAAACAAAATGTAGATACATACGGTGGAATATCATTCAGCCTTAAAAAGGAAGGAAATCCTAAAACATGGGTAAACCATGAGGACATTATGCAAAGGGAAATATTCCAGTCACATAAATGCAAATACTGTATGATACTACTTAAATGAAGTATCCAAAGTCGTCAGATTTATAGAAAAAAAAAGCAAAACGGTAGTTACCAGGGCCTAGAGGAAGGGAAAAAAAATAAATAGGGAGTTGTTTAATGGGTGTACAGTGTCAATTTTACAAACAGAAAAAAATTTTGGAGATCTGTTGCACAATAAGATGAATATACTTAATACTACTGAACTGCACACTTAAAAAATGGTTAACATGGTAAACACACACACACACACACACACACAGTGTGGTTCTAAGAGTTCTTGGCCTTTAATAAAGTTTATGTTTTTTCAAATATATTTTTCACAACTTCAACATGTTCCACAATTTTTCTAAGCAATGGCCTAAGCTGCCAGTTTTGCTCTGTACATCTGTATGATGTGGGAATAGCAAACTCTCTATACACTTTAATATTCCAATTAAGATGAGTAAATATTGGAAAAGATACATTCTTGTAAAAGATACTTTCCTTTTTTGCTTTCAAATTGTGTTCTACATGTGGGACGTAAAATAATTCACTTCTCACTATTTTCCAGTATAATAAAATATTCCAGTAGTTGGTTAACAACAAAAAAAAATATTTGATTAATAAAATGCTGGTTAAAAACACTATGAATGGAGAAGTTATAAATGAATTTTTAAAATGTGAACTTGAAAACATGAATTCATTCAATTATCAAATGTGAACTTGAAAACATTAATTATTCAGTTATCAAATTTCCCTGGTTGAGGTAAGTGTCAGAATGACAGACATCACACAGGGACTAGGACTACAAGATTTACACTATATAGTTAACTGACAAATTTTTTAAAAGTTTCATTGGGATATGCAAAAGTTTTCCTGTAACCATACTTATAAAGGAGTTAGCAGAAATTTTATTTGATTTTGACTCATATCTTGATCATTTTTTAACAGAACTCCTGGGGCCTTTGGACAAAGGAGATATGCTAAATGAAGCTTTTGTCAGCCTATCTTTAGCTCCTCAAGGAGAAGACACATTTCCAGACAATCTCCCTCCCTTTTGTTCAATTCATAAACATATTATTCAACAAAGAACACTGAATGTCTCTTCTAATAGGTAAGATATGTTGAATTGAGAAAAGTGCTCTGCAGAGTATTTAGTATTAAACAATTTAAATATTCCGTTTAAATGCAAACTAATAGTTAAGCAAGAATATTTTAAAATGTCAAAGAAAAAAATGTGCATTTTCTCATGGCAATGACTTTGCAGTAGTTTCGTCATGCGAGAGCAGGTATGATGGAGGAAGACTTCAACGTAAACAGAATATTGTTAGAATGAATGTAATTCCAGGCCAAGATGAACATGAATTACTATAACATATCAGATTCTATTGTTATTCTGTTGTCAAATTTTAGAATTGTTAGATTAAAATATTAATTTTTAGTATATTTAGTATGTTTAGTATATTCAGTTTATAATTCATATGATCGTACTTATGCAACATTAGTTTCTGAAATCTGATAAATGATAATTTCCTATCTATCCAGCTGATTATGAGTTATTGAGATAGTAAATAGGATAAATGTGAAATAAAAATACTACACAAAGTAATATTATTTATAATGGTAATTATGTTAGTTACCATTATAATTTGCTCTGAAGCAAAGGTCAGCAAACTTTTTGTGTAAAGCACCAGATATTAGGCTTTGTGGATTGTACAGACTCTGTCACAACACTCAACTCTGCCATTGTAGTATGAAAGCAGCCACAGACAAGAAATAAATAAGAGTGGCTGTGTTACAATAAAACTTTATTTACAAAAACAGGCAGTGGACAGGATTTGGCCCCTGTTCTACAGTTTACACACCCTCTTGAGGATCCCAACTATATGCAATAATTGTGAAGAGGCCATATTTTTATATATATATCATATGAAATATAGGTCATATATTTCATATCAATTATACATATATACTCATAATATCCTTGAGGAAAATGCCTCAAACTACAGAGTTTGATTAATAGTAAATGAAGGTGGGGTGCCTGGGTGGCTCAATCATTATGCATCTGCCTTCAGCTAAGGTCATGATCCCAGGGTCCTGGAATCGAGCCCCACATCAGGCTCTCTGCTCAGTGGGAAGCCTGCTTCTCCCTCTCCCACTCCCCTTGCTTGTGTTCCCTCTCTCGCTGTCTCTCTGTCAAATAAATAAATAAAATCTTTTAAAAAAAAAAAGAGTAAATGAAGGAGAATTTCCAGGTATGGCAGAGTTTAGATGTAAGCAAATCCTCTCCCCAAGAAACAGTTATAAAACTGGACAAAAATTACCATTTCAGAGCTCTGGAAATCAAATAGGGGCGCATGGTTTGATAAGCATTTATTCATGAAAAAATGCTGAACTTCTAGTAATAAAGGGGAAATCTGATGTTCTGGGGCTGCTCCCATCCTTTCTTGACCCCCACGCTAGTGCAGCCTTGTAGTTCTACTAGGGTAGGACAAGCGGTGAAAAACCATAGCTGATTTGATTTGGAGCTTAGAGTGGAAAAACCCTGCCCAGCATCATTATCAATAAAAATAGCAAACGGTCAGTAAAAGTAACAAATTTGATAGGAAATGAACAGGGAAAGCCACAGCTCTACTAGCCTGCTTTAGGTCAAGTGACAGAATGGGAGACTAGCCAAAAATTTTTTGACAGGAAGATTCTGGACTAAGAGAATCAAAGAGGGTCTAATTAAACTCTATACATTCCTGAAGTTGTATGACCTCTTATTTTTTTGGCTACCTTTTATCTTGCAGGACCCTAAGTTTTCCCCTTTTGCTTCTTTCCTTCACACCCAACTGCCAGAAGGTGCCTCTTCCTTTTTGCCTTTTTTCACCCACCCATCTCCCCACCACAGAAGCTGTGCATTTAAAAAACTATCCTTTGGGGTGCCTGGGTGGCTCAGTCCATTAAGCGACTGCCTTCAGCTCAGGTCATGATCCCAGGGTCCTGGGATCGAGCCCCATGTCGGGCTCCCTGCTTGGTGGGAAGCCTGTTTCCTCCCTCTGCCTGCCACTCCCCCAGCTTGTGCTCTCCATCTCTCTCTGACAAATAAAAAGATAAAAAATAAAATAAAAGCTATCCCTTCACACTGCATGGTGTAGTTCATGCTCAAATCTACAAGAACACCAGGAAGTGGAGATCATGCACTGGGATTTGGCATTTTTTCCATTTTATTTACAACTGTCTGGAAGTTCTCTGTCAATGCTGATGGTGGGGCTTTCATGTAGTTTCTTTTATTAGTTCTATATCATTTATAGAGGAAGTACTGGGAAGTGGAAAGGAAGGCAGCCATTATTATCTTCAACTACCTGGAAGTCCTACTTCTTTATTTACTTTTTTAAAAATGATTTTACTGGGGGATAATTTACATGCACCATAAAATTTTCCCCTTGTAATTATACAATTCAATGATGTTTGCTAAATTTAAAAAGTCATGCAACTACCACCACAGAGTGGTTTTAGAACATTTCCATTGCCACTAAAGCCCCTGGTGCCAACTTACACTGCATGTCCCACTCCTACCTCCAGCCTGAGCCAGTCACTGGTCTGCTTTCTGCCTTTAGAGGAATTTCAAATAAATGAAATCATATAGTCTGGAAATTTCATATAAATGAATTCATACAATATATTGTCTTTGTGTCAGGCTTCTTTCACTTAGCATTATGGTTTCTGAGGTTCATACATGTTGTAACATGTAGTTTATTCCTTTCTCGTTTCTGAATAGTATTCCATTATATGGATATACCACATATTGTTTATCTACTCAACAGCTGATGGATATTTTTAATTACTTCCAGATTTGGGCTATTATGAAAAATGTTGTTATAAATATTCATTTATAAGTCTTCAAGGGGACATATGCTTTCATTTCCCATGGGTATATATCTAGGAGTGGAATTGCTGGATCATATTTTAAGTTTATATTTATCTTATTAGTTTTTAGAAACTACCAAATTGTTTTTCCAAAGTGACTATAACATTTTACATACCCATCAGCAATGTACAAGGGCTCCAATTTTTCCATATCCTCACCTGTGGTTGGTATTGTCAGTCTTTTTCATTGTAATCATTCTACTGGATATAGAGTAGTATGTCATTATGACTTTAATTTGCATTTCCCTAATGATTAGTGATGTTGAGCATTTTTATGTGATTATTAGCTATTAGTATATCTTCTTTGGTGAAATATCTATTCAAAACTTTGTCCATTTTTAAAATAAGTTCTCTTATTATTGAATTATAAGACCTCTTTATATATTCTTAATTGTAAGTCCTTAATCAGATATATGATTTGCACATATTTTCTCCCAGTCTGTGGCTTGATCTTTCATTTTCCTAATCATGTCTTTTAAGTGCAAAAGTTTCAAATTTTGGTAAAACCCAATGTTGTTATGATTTCTTTTATTGATTATGCTTTTGTTTTGTACAGAAGAAATTTTTTTCTAACTAAAAATCACAGAATTTTCTCTTCTGTTTTCTTCTGGAAGTTTTACAGTTTTAGCTCTTACACTCAAGTCCCTTTTGAGTTAATTTTTATGTATGATGTGATACATAAGTATCTACATTCATTATTTTGTACATGAAAATCCAGTTTCCTTTATACATTTGTCAAAAATCAGTTGACCATAGGTGTAAAGATTTATTTCTGGATTTGGCATTCTGTTTCATTGATCTCTATATCCACCTTTACACAAACAAGTGCCAGACTTAGCTATAGTGAGGGCTCCACTGAACCAGAATCTCCCAAAATACATTCCAATACCACAAAAATAAACAGGAAAAAGATGAACAGTTCTATACAGTTACTTCAAAAAAAACAGAAAATGAAACCAATACATATCAATTGAGAAAAATTCTCACCCCCTCCCCACAAAACAACCATGAAGAAAAAGAAAACTACAACACTCCATGAATAATTAAATATATTCAAACAAGCAGCTAGGTACATGGAAACCCACTCTGAATTAGAAGGACAAAAACTAAGAGGAAGAGGTGGGGTAGGAAAGGAGGAAGTTCATTGCATTCAAGAAAGAAAAGGAAGAAAAATATATTAGAAATGAATAGTACAAGGCACACAAATGGGAATAAATTCAAATTCAAATTTAATAAAAGGCACTGAAAAATGGCAGAAAACAAGACAATGAAGAGGCAATAAAGAAAAAAAAGACAAGGAAGAAAGTAATGGAAAGAGAAATAGGCAAAGAAGAGCATTTGTACAATTTGATTCATTGGAAACAGAATTAATATTCAAAACTATAATCCAGGGAAAATGTTTCAGAAATAAGTATTTTTTTAAAAAAGGTTTGGATTTACATACGAAAAGATTATACCAAGAGGTGCCTGGGTGGTGGCTCAGTCGTTTAAGCATCTGCCTTCGGTTCAGGTCATGATCCCAGGGCCCTGGGATTGAGCCCCACATCAGGCTCCCTGCTCAGCAGGGAGTCTGCTTCTCTCTCTCCCTCTGCCCTCCCTCCCACACATGTTCTCTCTCAAATAAATAAAAAATATATATCTATATCTATATACATATAAAAGATTATGCCAAGTGCCTGAGAAAAATTATTATAACAATCAGTTTGAAGACATTTCTTAACAAAACTCTTAGATTTCAATTAGTTTTAAAAATCTGTAAGGCCCCCTGGTAGAAAGATCAAATAACTTACAAATGCAGAAGAATTAAACAAGCATCACCCTTTTCAAAAATAAAATACAAGGTAAGGCAAAAGTAGAGCAGCGATTTTTTTAAAAACTCAATGAAATGAAGTGTAAACCAATGATTATGCCGGATTATCTGGATGGGCCTAATGTAATCCTTAAATGGGGAAGAGGGAGGCAGAAGAATCAGTGTCCAGTAACTCATGGTGAGATGGACTCAACTTACCACTGGTAGCTTTGAAAATGGAGGAAAGGAGCCATAAGCCAAGCAAAGCAGAGTGGCCTCCAGAAGATCAAAAAGGCAAGAAAGTAGATTATTCTCTAGAACTTCCAGAAAGGGATGCACCCTGTTTAAGTCACTAAATTTGTAGCTATTTGTTATGGCAACAAGGAGGAATTAATACAAAGTATTAGGATGTGTTCTGTAATTTTAATAGATTGTTTTGAATGACTGGGCTGACTTGATAGGGAAAGCTGCCTTGACATCGGTGAAAATTTGAGGTGAGGTCTGTTTTCACACTTCACCATCCGAATGGTAGGGCTCAGGGCTAAATTTGAATACCAGAACTGCAGTGGGGAAGTTTAGGTACCCCAAGATACTTAAAAGTTTTTGTCTAGAGAAGTTCATTAGACTCTTTTAGAGTCTCAGGCTCTAAAAGAGAGAGAAACAGAATATAATGGCAGCATAGCCCACAGCATGGGCCCACTCACCAGGGGTTAAGGGTGTATCTACTTTTGCTCACTGTTGGATCCACAGCATCCAACCCAGTACCAGCCACAGAGTGAGCATTCAACAAATATCCCATCCATGAATGAATGAATGAACTATAAAATGTCAGCCTACTTTACAAAATGTCTTAATTTTTTTTTTTAAGATTTTTATTTATTTATTTGACAGAGACAGAGACAGCCAGCGAGAGAGGGAACACAAGCAGGGGGAGTGGGAGAGGAAGAAGCAGGCTCATAGCAGAGGAGCCTGATGTGGGGCTCGATCCCATAACGCCGGGATCACGCCCTGAGCCGAAGGCAGACGCTTAACCGCTGTGCCACCCAGGCGCCCCACAAAATGTCTTCTTAATTTTAAATCCTTCCCATCCTATATACATTCTTCATATGCTTATATGACTGAATAAAATTTGAATTTCTGGGTAGCCAATGGTAAAATAAACTGGATTAACTTGAACTAAAGATAATGCAGAAGCCAACTGAAAACTGATTTGAATAGACTGTACTGTGCTTGAGTTTATAAACAAAGTTACTTGAACGTAAACTGTATGAGGGTAGGGGTTTGTCTTTTTTTTTCCCCCACTGCTGGATCCTCCAGAACATAGAAAGGCGCCTCGCATAGAACAGATGCTTAATAAATATTTACTGAATAAACAAAAGAATTATTTCTATAATACAAGAATATAGAAGATATAAGAATATATAGCTGGTAATAAGTGTGTTAAGTAGACACTTTAGATATCCCAAAATAATCAGGCACTTGCATATTAATAGCATTTACAACATTTAGGGTATAAGTGAGTGTTTTTAAAAATCACCATTATCCTCCCGAAGATGGCGGAGGAGAAGGGGTCCCCTTTTTCAGCTGGTCCCCTGAGCCGAGCTGGGTAGGTACCAGACCATCCGGAAAACCCATGGAAGCAGCCTGAGATGCAGGAAGATACATCTGGATCTCTACAAATGAACATCTCCAGCACTGAGTATTGAGGTACGAAGTCGGGAGCCGTGAATCCACACAGATATCAGAAGAGAAACGGAAGGGAGAGGGAGCCTCCCAGCTTGGGCACCGGGAAACGGTAGCCACCTGCATGGGGGAGGGGCCGGGAGAGAACAGACTGAGACCATAAGCCTGGGAATATGTGCTCGTCCAAACTGAAAACCGGTGCTCCGGTGCGCTCACTGTAACCAGACTGAGACAGGGAGTTCAGGAGCGTGCACAGGACCAGACTGAAAACCTCCGCTCCGGAGTGCACGTGAACTTCACTGAAACAGGGAGCTCAGGAGTGAGCGCAGGGTCAGCTGGTGGTGTTAGAAACACAAAGGACAGAGACGTGCCAGCCCTGGAAGTGAGGGCTGGGTCACCGGTTGCAGGGTTTTTAGCAGCACCAACAGAAACAGAGTTAAAGAGGCCAGAAGAGCTAAGTGGAGAGCGGACTGTGATCTCTCTGTTCTGAGACAGAGGCTAGGATACGGTCACTGCTGATCTGACTCTCAGAAGAGTCACAGAAAACCACCATGGAAAGCCACCAGAGAACAAAAGCCTGGAAATACCAGTTCACATTGTGCCCATCCCTATCCCCTCTCGCGGGGGACAGGGAGACTCTACCCAAACAGGGTTGCCTGAATATCAGCACGGAAGGCCCCTCCCCCAGAAGGCAGGCTGAAAAATCAGGAAGCCCACGTCCCTAAGGTCCCTATAAAACAAGAGCACACTGCCTGGGTCCTGGTCAGTAACTTGGGCTCTGGGCATCCCCGCAACCTCTCTTCATCAGAATGACGACAAGGAGAAATCCCCCACAACAAAGAAAAGATAATGAGTCTGTCGCCACTGCCACAGAACTAATGGATATGGATATAACCAAATTATCAGAATGGAGTTCAGAGTAACAATGGTCAAGATGATGTGTAGACTTGAAAAAAATATTAACGAAAATATTAACGAGAATATAGAATCTCTAAGGCCAGAAATGAGAGCGAATCTGGCAGAAATTAAAAATGCTATGAATCGAATGCAGCCAAAACTAGGTGCTCTGATGGCCAGGGTAAATGAGGCAGAAGAACGAATCAGTGGGGGGGAGGTTAAGATGGCGGAGGAGTAGGGGACACCTTTTTCAGCCGGTCCCCTGAGTTGAGCTGGATAGGTACCAGACCAGCAGGAATATCCACGGAATCAGCCTGAGACGCAGGAAGATACATCTGGATCTCTACAAATGAACATCTCCAGCGCTGAGTATCGAGGTACGAAGCGGGGAGCCGTGAAACCGCGCACAGATATCGGAAGCTAAACAGAAGGGGGAGGGAGCCGCCGTGTCAGGGCGCCGGGAAGCGGTAGCCACCTACAAGGGGGAGCGGACAGACCGCGGACCCGCACGCTTGAGACAGCAG
>NC_048221.1:86741522-86790940 GCF_002007445.2 Ailuropoda melanoleuca | reverse complement strand
CTGCCTTCAGCTCAGGTCATGATCCCAGCGTCCTGGGATCAAGTCCCGTATTGGGCCCCTTGCTCAGCAGGGAGCCTGCTTCTCCCTCTGCCTGCTGCTCCCCATCTGTGTGCTTGCTCACTCTCTCTCTCCAACAAATAAATAAATAAATAAAATCTTTTTAAAAAATTTGTTAAAAAGAAATAAGTAAAATCTGGACTCAACTCAAAGTTTGTGTGACATTAGAAGGAAAGTGTACCCATTCTGTACATAACTGAAATTACATTGTTATTAGCTTAAAACAGACTGCCTTAACTAGAAAATGTTTGATGTAAGTCCAGTGGTAACTACAAAAGCAAAAAGTATGACAGATCCATCAAAGATACAGAAAAGAATCTAAGAATACTACTACCACTGTTGCTACTACAAAATCATCATATAAAGGCAAGTGACAAGGAACATGATCAGTACAAAACGGACAGAAGACAGTTAATAAAATGGCAATAGTAAGTCCTTTCCTATCATAGTAATTACTTGAAATGTAAATGGAATAAACTCCTCAATCAAAAGATAGAGTGGCTGAATAGATTAAAAAAAAACAAGTCTCAACTATATGCTGTCTACAAGAGACTCACTTTATTTCTTTTTAATTTATTTAAGAAATCTCTACACCCACTGTGGGGCTCAAACTCATCACTCCAAGATCAAAAGTTGCAAGCTCCCCTGACTGAGCCAACCAGGCACCCTGAGACTCACTTTAGATTTAAGGACATACATAGCCTAAAAGTGAAAGGGTGGAGAAAGATATTCCATGCAAACAGTAACCAAAAGAGAGCAGGAGTCACTATAGCAGACAAAATAAACTTTAATTCAGAATCTATTACAAGACAAATTAAGAACTGATTTTTGGAAAAGATAAAGTCAACATTATATAATGAGAAAAGGGTCAGTTTACCAGGAAGATGTAAAAACTATAAATGAACACCCAACATCAAATATAAACCTATCAATATATATTAATATATAAAGCAAACATTTACAGATTTGAATAGGTAACATACAATAGTAGTATACTTTAATACCCCTGCCTTTATAATGGATAGATCATCCACACACACGCAAAAATCAGTAAGAAAACAGCAGAACTGAATGACACTATAAACCAAATAGAAAGTAAAAACATACAGAATATTCCAACCAAAAACAGAATACTCATTCTTCTCAAGTGCACCTGGAACATTCTCCAGGATAGATTACATGCTAGGTCACAAAACAGATCTTAACAAATTTAAAAAGACTGGTATCACTTTAAATATCTTTTCTGACCATAATGGAATGAAATTAGAAATGAATAATAAATGAATAATAAAAGGAAAAGGAGAAAAATAAGAAATACTCAAAATTTTAAAAACAAACTGGGTCAAATAAGAAATCAAAAGGGAAATAAGAAAATTTCTCTAAACAAACAAAAATGAACACACAACATACCAAAACTTATGGGAGGCAGCAAAAACAGTACTAACAGGAAAATTTATAGCCATAAACTTATTTTTTAAAAATCTCAAGCAACGTAACTTTATACCACAAGGACCTAGAAAAGAACAAGCTAATCATGAAGTTAGCAGAATGAAGAAATAATAAAGATTAGAGTAGAAATAGGGTAAAGAAAGACAATTTTTAAAAACCAATGAAATTAAGAATTGTTTTTTGGAAAAGATAAGGTCACCAAACCCTTACCTAGACTAAGAAATAAAGAGGGAAGATTCAGATAATAACAGAAATGAAAGAGGAGACAATACAACTGATCCCACAGACATAAAAAGGATCATAAAGGACTACTATTAACAATTACACACCAATAAGTTGAAAAGCCTACAGAAAATGGAAAAAATCCTGGAAACATATTACCCACCAAGAATGAATCTAGAAGAAATAGAAAGTCTGAACAGACCAAAGAAAAAACCAAAGGAGTAATTAAAACTGAAGGAGTAATTAAAAACCTTCCAACAAAGAAAAGCCCAGGACCAGATGGATTCACAGATGAATTCTACCAAACATTAAAAGAATTAATACTAATCCTTCTCAAACTCTTCTAAAAAGTCAAAGGAGAGGGATCACTTACACTTATTCTAGGAGATCAACATCACCCCTGACACCAAAACCAGACAAAACATCAAAAAACAAGAAAACTACAGGTCAGTATTTTTGGAGAACATAGTTGCAAAAATTCACAAGTAAATACTACCAAACTCAGTTCATAACAGCACATCAAAAGAACCATATATTTTTTTTTTAAAGATTTTATTTATTTATTTGACAGAGATGGAGACAGCCAGCGAGAGAGGGAACACAAGCAGGGGGAGTGGGAGAGGAAGAAGCAGGCTCATAGCAGAAGAGCGATGTGGGTCTCGATCCCACAACGCCGGGATCACGCCCTGAGCCGAAGGCAGACGCCCAACCGCTGTGCCACCCAGGTGCCCCCAAAAGAACCATATATTAACCAAGTATGGTTTATCCCTGGCATGCAAAGATGGTTCAACATACAAGTATCAATGAATGTGACATACCACGGTAACATAGCAAAGCATAAAATTCACATGATCATCTCAATATACACAGGAAAAGCATTTGACAAAATACAACACCTTCTAATGATAAAAAAGAAAAAACTCTCAATAAATAACTATATTAAAACGAACACACTTCAACATAATAAAGGCCATTTATGAAAAAGCCACAGTGAACATCAATACTCAACAGTGAAAAGCTGAAAGCATCCCATTAAACTTCTGAAACAAGGATGTCCACTCTCCCCTCTCCAACACAACATAGTACGGAAAATATGAGGCCAAACAATTAAAAACAAAAAAAATAAATAAAAACACCCGAACTGGAAAAGAAGAAGTAAAACTGTCTGTTTGCAGATAACATATTCTTAAATGTAGAATACCTTGAAGCCTCCACAAAGAGCAGTTAAAATACATGAATTCAGTAAAGACACAGAACACAAAATCAACATAGAAAAATCAACTGTGTTTCTATATACTAACCCACCTATCAAAAGGAAATTTAAAAAACAGTTCCACTTACAATAATATCAAAAAGAATGAAATACTTAGGTATAAATTTAACCAGGGAGGTAAAATACACTGAAAACTACAAAACACTGATGAAAGAAATTTGAAAAGAAACAAATAAATGGAAGGCCATCTCATGTTCATGGACTAGAAGACTTTGTATTGTTAAAGTCCATACTTCCCAAAGCAGTTTGTACATTCAAAGAAATCTATCAAAATCCCAGTGGTGGGGTGTCTGGGTGGTTCAGTCAGTTAAGTGTCTAACTTCAGCTCAGGTCATGATCTTGGGATCCTGGGAATAAGGCCCACATCAGGCTTCTTGCTCAGTGTGGAGTCTGCTGTCCCTCTCCCTCTGCCTCTCCCCCTGCTTGTGTTCAGTCTCTTTCTCAAATCAGTAAATAAAATATTTCTTAAAAATCTCAATGGCATTTTTTACAGAAATAGAAACAGAAATAGAATAGCAAATTCATTTGGAAATACAATAGACCCCAAATAGCCAAAAGCAATATTGATCAAGAAGAATAAAGCTGGAGGTATTACATTGCCCAATTTCAAAATGTATTACAAAATGAAAACAGTATGGTACTGGCATTAAAACATATACACACTAATGAAACAGAATAGAGAGTCCAGAACTAAATCCATGGTCTTCAACAAGGATGCCATGAATATGCATGGAAAAAGACAGTCTCTTCCATAAATGCTGTTGGAAAAATTAGAAATTTACATGTAAACAAATGAAACTGGACCCTTATCTCACTCCATATTTAAAAAAATCAACTCAGGGGCACCTGGGTGGCTCAGTCAGTTAAGCATCTGCCTTCAGCTCAGGTCATGACACCAGGGTCCTGGGACTGAGCCCCACATCAGGGGAAGTCTGCTTTGGAAGCAGACTCCCTCTGCCTTCCCCCACCTAGCTCATGTTGTCTCTCTCAAATAAATAAATAAAATCTTTTTAAAAAATCAACTCAAAATGGATTAAAGACCTAAACTTAATACCTAGAACAATAAAGTCTTAAAAGAAAATTTAGGGGAAAAGCTACCAAACACTGGACTAGACAGTGGTTTCATGGATAGACAACAAAAACGTAGACAACAAAAGCAAAAACAGACAAATTGGATTAGATCAAGCTAAAAGGCTTCTTCACAGCAAAAAAAATCCTCAACAAAATAAAAAGGTAACCTACAGAATGGGAGAAAATATTTTCAGACCAAATATCAGATAAGGGTTTAATACTCAAAATTTGTAAATAATTACAACTCATGGTATACAATGGAATATTATTCAGTCTTTAAAAAGGAAATCCTGCCATTTGCTACATGGACTGGCCTGAAGGACAGGATGCTAGGTAAACTAAGCCAGACACAGAAAAACAAATCTTACATGATCTCACTTATATGTAGAATCCAAAATAGTCAAACACATAGAAGAATGGTGGTTGCCAGGGGCCTGGAAAGAGGAGGAAATGGGAAAGTGTTGGTCAAAGAGTAGAAAATTTCACTTATGGGGTGCCTGGGTGGTGCAGTCATTAAGCGTCTGCCTTTGGCTCAGGGCGTGATCCCAGTGTTCTGGGATCGAGCCCCACATCAGGCTTCTCTGCTGGGAGCCTGCTTCTTCCTCTCCCACTCCCTCTGTGTTCCCTCTCTCACTGGCTGTCTCTGTCAAATAAATAAATAAAATCTTAAAAAAAAAAAGAAAGAAAATTTCACTTATGCAAAATAAGTTCTGGAGATCTACTGTACAATACAGGACCTATGATAAATAATACCATATTACATACTTTAAAATTTGCTAAAAGAGTAGATCTCACGTAAATGCTCTTACCAAAATGGAAAAAAAGGAGAAATGACAAAGGGGCTACGGGAGGAAACTTTTGGAAATGATGGTTATGTTTATGGCAATTATAGTAATGATGGTTTCACAGGTCTCCAAACCCATTATGTTGTATACATTTAAACATCTACAGTTTTTTGTATCACTCTGCTTAATACAGTTTCCTTCATGGTATTAAAGAAATGTAATTGAAGAACTTGACTAATTTTGGAACAACCAATATTTGGTTGTGGGATTCTGTCAACTGACAGTGAAGATCATTGTATTTGGCTAGAAGATCATAGCTTTATGTGTTTTCTAAACTTAATGATGCTAAGGTGTAAAGGAGCAGTGGAAGATAAGGACTGAAACCCAGGTTATGGGCCAGATTTTGGATAGGCTTTGGTGTAAGGCTAAAGAGTTTACATTAATTGCAGTAGGTATTTTTATGGCTTTTAAAGTGTCAAGCAGAAAAAATAAATAAATAAATAAATTTTTAAAATAATGAAATTGTCAAGCAGGAGAGTGATATAATCAAAAACATGGTATAAAAACATTAATCTGACAGCCTCATCCCAAGTTGGCTGAAATGAGAAATGACAGAAGGAAAACCTACCTATCAAGCTTATTACAATATTTTGGTAGTAGACCTGTGTGAAAATACTGATAGTAAGAACAAAAAAGGTTAATCTTGAGAGAGATGATGATAAAAGATTTATACAACTTTTACAGTCTTTTATCTGGCATTCAATAAATATTAAGTGCCTACTATGTACCAGAAACTATGTTATGCACTGGAAATAGAGGTAAAAGACATAAGGCAAAAACTCTGGGAGAAGGCTTTGAGGCATTTTCCAAACTGACATTACAGTGACCTTAAACCATTTAGACCTTGTATTATCTGTCCATATCATCTCTATCCAATCTTATTTACTACTACACATTTTAACTGTTTCTTCATCAAGCAAGACAATGTGTATGACACTTCTAAAATATGACACCTTGAAAATAATCAATCATTTCCTACTGACAAATTCTAATGATCTTTCTCCAGAGCTCCTCCAATAGACCACTAGTAGCATTCTGTATTACTATTGAAATTGACTTGAATATTATTGACTTGAAATACTCTTATCTTTGCCTTCCTTATTCTCTAGCCCACTGAATCCTCTTTTGCCCTATTTAGATCTTACTCATTTCTAATAACTATTTTAGAAATAGTATTCAGGTAAGTTAAAAAGAATTTTTTTAAACAACCAATTATAAATAGGTGGCTACATGACACATCAGGTCTTCTCTTTGTGTCTTACTACATGTGAACTGCCACACTTAAGTACCAAAGGGTGAATGCAGTAAGAACAAATTAATGAACATGGGTTGTATTAGGGTTCTCCACAGGAACAAGAACCAACAGGGGTGTGTGTGTGTGTGTGTATTTAATATAAGGAATTGGTTCATGTGATTATAGAGGCTGACAAGTCCCAAGATCTGAAGTCAGCAAGCTGGAAACCCAGGAGAGCTGATGGTCTAATTTCAATCTGAAGACAAAAAGCACAAAATCCAGAAACAGCTGATGCTTCAGTTCAAGTCCAAAGGCAGATAAAAACCAATGTCCCAGCTCAAAGGCAGACAAGCAGAGGTTCCCTCTCATTCAAGAAAGGGTCAGCCTTTGTTTTATTCAGGCATTCAGGCTTTTCTGGGGAGCGAACATTAGGAAGGACAGTCTGCTTTACTCAGTCTATCAATTTAATTTGAAAACTCATCCAAAACACCCTCGTAGAAACACCCACAATAATGTTTGACCAAAAAACCGGGTACCATGACAAATATCTGGGCCCAAATTGACAAACAAACTTAACTGTCCATGGGTCCTGCTTAGCCAAGTTTATTTACACAGTACAAAACCATTATAAAGGTGATATTTATTAATGCAAAATAACAGGCAGTAATTCTATAGAGATGAAGCTGGTGAGGAAGCTATAAACTAAACTGATACACCAAAAAGCAAAAACAAAGACCCAACGAATGACCATGTTGTCTAAGTTAGAACTTTACTGAAATTTGAAGGGTTAAAAAAAAAAAGTGGAAATCGGCCCAAGGGGGGGGGAAGTATACTAAAGGAAAAAATAGAAACTTTTCGTGTTTTCCTTCTTTTTTTTATAGAAATCATATATTAATTAAACTATAATATGTGGAGAAAGACCAGTTTCATTTCTTTCCCTTTTTAAGTAATTTCCAATCCAACACGGATCAGTATGTTTATAAAATAAACTAAAAACAAAAATTAATATAAAGTTTAAAAAGTAATATCCTAGGGGCGCCTGGGTGGCACAGCGGTTAAGCGTCTGCCTTCGGCTCAGGGCGTGATCCCGGCGTTATGGGATCAAGCCCCACATCAGGCTCCTCCACTAGGAGCCTGCTTCTTCCTCTCCCACTCCCCCTGCTTGTGTTCCCTCTCTCGCTGGCTGTCTCTATCTCTGTCGAATAAATAAATAAAATCTTTAAAAAAAATAAAAATAAAAAAATAAAAAGTAATATCCTAGAAGGTTCTGGTTCAAGATGGTGATGTAGGAGGTTCTTGAACTCAGCTCATTCCCCCCCCCCATAGACACACCAAATCTATACCCCCATGTGGAAAAATTTTCCTCTGAAGTAAACTCAAAAAAATCTCAGTAATCCTACACATTGGGCAAACAAACAAACAAACAAACCCCACACTGAAATAGGTAGGAGAGGCTTGGACACAATCTTACCACAATCTCCACCCCAGTTTGGCAACCCACAATCAGGAGGGAACTTTCAATTCTAAGCTTCTCCCTGAAAAGCATAGTATTTGAACCCCACATGTGGTACCCCAACTTTTAAGACCTTCACCTGACAAATGACCCAAGTAAAAAATGGGCAGGGTGGGGCGCCTGGGTGGCACAGCGGTTAAGCGTCTGCCTTCGGCTCAGGGCGTGATCCCGGCGTTATGGGATCGAGCCCCCACATCAGGCTCCTCTGCTATGAGCCTGCTTCTTCCTTTCCCACTCCCCCTGTTTGTGTTCCCTCTCTCACTGGCTGTCTCTATCTCTGTCAAATAAATAAATAAAATCTTTAAAAAAAAAAATGGGCAGGGGACTGGAATGGACATTTTTCCAAAAAAAGACATGAAGATGTGCTTAACATCGTTAATCATATGGGAAATGTAATCAAGACCACAATGAAGTATCACCCCACACCTGTCAAACTGGTTATTATCAAAAATACAAAAAATAACAACTGTTGGTAATGATGTAGACAAAAGGAAACCCTTGTACACTGTTTGATAGGAATGTGAATTGGTGCAGCTGCTATGGAAAACAGTATGGAGGGTCCTCAAAAAATTAAAGAGAACTACCACATGATCCAGCAATTCCACTCTGGGACATTTATCCAAAGAAAACAAAAACACCAATCCAAAGGGTTATATGCACCCTATGTTCGTTGTAGCATTATTTACAATACCCAGTTATAGAAATTTAAGTATCTATTGACAGGTGAATGAATAAAGTGAGATATACACACATACTGGCACACACACACAATGGAATATAACTCAACCACAAAAAGGAATGAAATCTTACCATTTGTGAAACATGGATGGACCCAGAGGTTTTAATGCTAAGTGAAATAAGTAAAACAGAAATGCAGTACCATATGATTTCACTTATATGTGGAATCTAAAAAACAAAACAGACTCATAGATATAAGAAACAAACTGATGGTTACTAGAGTGGGAAGGGTTGATGGGGGGCAGGCAAAATAGGTGAAGGGGATTAAAGGGTACAAACTTCCAGTTATAAGTAAGTCATGGGGATATAATATACAACATAAGGAGTGCAGTCAATAATATTGTAACAACTTTGTATGGTGACAGATGGTAACTAGAGTTACCATAGGGATGATTTCATAATATATAAAAATATCAAATCACTATGATATATACCTGAAACTACTAGAATACTGTAAGTGAATCATACTTCAATTTTTAAAAAAAGTCTTCAGGACCTTGGCCTTAAAAAAAAAAAGACACGAGTTTGTTAAATGGAGTGAAAGTAAGGTAGGAAAGAAGACAACATCAATCCAACATTTATACAGCAATTTGTGGCTCACAAGAAACTCTTCCTAAGTCCTCATTCTAATACTGAGGGTTCTAAATAATTATTGCCATTTATATAGAGGAGAACAGTATGGCTCAAGGATGTTAAGTAAATCCCATTGCATCATACCTCTCTTTATACAGGGTCTGACACAGAGAGATCAACATACATTAATATATGGTACTGTATAATTATGTACTTTACTGCTTCTTCCAGGGGTAAGTGTAAGATGGTGATACTAAAGGTTCTTATTGGCTAGATGTCATGTGGATATAAGCAGTACACAAAGTGGCAAAAAAAAAAATCTTTTTATTCTAGAATGCATATCTATCTGTAAACCTACTGGTTACTAATCAAGTAGCAAGAAGTACATAAAATGCAAAATGTAAAAAGAAGACAACAATGACAATGACCTACACTTGAGACGTGAGGCCCTAAACACATAGCTTTGACAGCAAATTGGGCTTGCATCCATGAGACCACAACACTGAAGCAAATGGAGAAAGAGTTCTTAAAGGGGCCCAGTACAGAGGTGCCAACTGAAAATCATCCAGTCTTTCTGGGAAATAGGCCTATTTACTTATCGTACAGCTTTAACCTGAGGGGCAGGAATCTAATTTAACACACATCTAGGGGTCTATGGAAGTACCCTCCAAAGATGGAGACTGGGAGGAACCATCTATGTGTTCTTTTGCCTCGTTCCAGGTTACCAAAACCTCCTGGAAGTGAACTATGCACTTGTTTGACATCCCAGTTTTTGTAGCTGCCACCCAGGGGATACCCTTTGATCACCTATCTCTGGTGGTCACCACGGCTTACATTCAAAATGACTACAACAAATGGAGAAAGAGTTCTTAACCAGCTACCCTCAACTACTCACAGCCACTAAGAATAAAGTAGGCTGCTTGAACAGGCACAAAGGTTTGAGAAATGAGTTGAAAGGAGAAGATAATTCCTATATGAGGCTGCTCCTTCAAGACAGGGAGAAATAACTGTTTTATCTAATGCATAGAAACTAACACATAGAGTCAAGGAAATGAAGAAAGAGGAATATGTTCCAAATGAAAGAACAAGATGAAACCTTAGAAAAAGATTTTAATGAAATAAGTGATTTGCCTGATTAAAAGTTCAAAATGACAGTCATAAAGATGCTTACCAATCTTGGGGGAAAAATGCATGAACAAAGTTAAGGATTTTAACAAAGAGAAAATATAAGAAAGTGCCCAAAAGAAGTCACAGAGCTGATAAATATGATAAAAGAACTGAAGAATACAATAGAGGAATTCAACAGCAGACTAGATGAGTAAGAAAGGATCAGCAAACTCAAAGACAGGTCAACAGCACTCATCCGATCAGAGCAACAAAAAGAAAAAAAGAGAAACAGCAGAAAAATTAAGGGGCTTATAGGAGAACATCAAGTGGACCAGTGGTCATATTATATGGGCCCCAGAATGAGAAGAGACAGAAAGAAAGGGGTAGAAAACTCACTTGAAGAGATAAAAGCTAAAAACTTCCCTACTGCAAGACACATTAGAATTAAACTGTCTAAAGTTAAAGGAGAGATTTTTAATTTTTGGTAATTGGTTCAGCCTCACATCAATGTAGTTTTGTTTTTGTTTTTGTTTTTTTTTAATTCCAGTTAGTTAACATACAGTGTTATATTGGCTTCAGGTGTACAATTGATTCAACAATTTTGTATACTACTCAGTGCTCATCAAGATAAGTGTACTATTAATCCCCTTCACCTATTTCAGCCATCCCCCCACCAACCTCCCCTTGGGTAACGATCAGTTTGTTTTCTGTAGTGAAAAGTCTGGTTTTTGGTTTGTGTCTTTTTTTTTCTCTGTCCATTCATTTGTTTCTTGAATTCCACATATAAGTGAAATATAGTATTTGTCTTTCTCTGACTTATTTCACTTAGCATTATACCCTTTACATCCATCCATGTTGTTGTAAATGGCAAGATTTCATCTTTTATGGCTAAGTAATATTCCATTACATACATACACACACACACATACACACACACACACACACACACACACACACACGTCGTCTTTATCCATTCATCAGTTGATGGACACTTGGGCTGCTTCCATAATTTGACTATTGTAAATAATGCTGCAATAAACATAGGGGTACATCTGCCATCTCGGATTAGTACTTTTTTAATTTTTTGGGTAAATACCCAGTAGTGGAATTACTGGATCATATGGTAGTTTTGTTTTTAATTTTTTGAGGAAACTCCATAGTGTTTTCCACAATGGCTGCACTAGTTTGCATTCCCACCAACCGTGTATAAGGGTTCCTTTTTTTCCATATCCTCACCAACACTGTTGTTTCTTGTGTTTTTGATTTTAGCCATTCTGACAGGAGTGAGGTGATATCTCATTGTGGTTTTGATTTGCATTTCCCTGATGATGAGTGATGTTGAGCATCTTTTCATGTCTGCTGGTCATCTGATATCTTCTTTGGAGATATGTCTGTTTATGTCTTCAGCCTATTTTTTAACTGGGTTGTCTTTTGGTGTTGAGTTCTATCAGTTAGTTATGTATTTTGAATATTAACCCTTTTTCAGATATGTCATTTGCAAATATCTTCTCCCATTCAGTTGGCTGTCTTTTATAGTTCGGTTGATTGTTTCTTTGCTGTGCAGCAGCTTTTTATTTTGATGCAGTTTATTTTTGCTTTTGTTTCCCTTGCCTCAGGAGACATGTCTAGAAAGATGTTGCTATGGCCAAAATGAGAGATTTTATGGCCTGTGCTCTCCCCTTCTAGGATTTTTATGGTTTCAGGTCTCCCATTTTGAGTTTATTTATTTTTGTGTGTGGCATAAGAAAGTGGTCCAGTTCCATTCTTTTGCAGGTTGCTATCCAGTTTTCCCAATACCGTTTGTTGAAGAAACTGTCTTTTTACCATTGCATATCCTGCACCTTCGTCAAAGATTAATTGACCATAAAATTGTGGGTTTATTTCTGGGTTTTCTATTCTGTTCCATTGATTTATGTGTCTGTTTTTGTGCCAGTATTATACTGTTTTGATTCCTACAGCTTTGGAGTATAACTTGAAATCTGGGATTGTGATACCTCCAGTTCTGTTTTTCTTTTTCAAGATTCCTTTGGCTATTGTGGGCTTTTGTGGTTCCATACAAATTTTGGGATCATTTATTCTAGTTCTTTGAAAAGTGCTGTTGGTATCTTGGTAGGCATTGCATTAAACCTGCAGATTGCCTTGGGTAGTATGGACGTTTTAGCAATATTTGTTCTTAAGACAAGGAATCTTAAAAACAGCAAGAGAAAAACAATTTGTTACACACAAGTGAAAGCCCATGACAATCAAAAAAAATTTTTTTTAAGATTTTATTTATTTATTTGATAGGGACAGCCAGCAAGAGAGGGAACATAAGCAGGGGGAGTGGGAGAGGAAGAAGCAGGCTTCTAGCGGAGGAGCCTGATGTGGGGCTCGATCCCAGAACACCAGGATCACGCCCTGAGCCAAAGGCAGACGCTTAATGACTGCGCCACCCAGGCGCCCCAACAATCAAAATTTTTGAGTGGAAACTTGGCAGGCCAGAAGGGAGTGGTCACAATATACTGAAAATAGTGAAAGAAGAAAACTGCCAATAAGAATACTCTACCTAGCAAAGCTGTCCTCCAGATTTGGGGGGGGATGTTGGGGGGGGATATGAGTTTTCCAGACAAGCAAAAGCTAAAGGAATTATTGCCCCTAAACCAGACTTACAAGAAATGTTAAAGGGACTTCCTTAAGCTGAAACATAGGGTGCTATTAGTAATAGGAAAATGTATGAAAGTATAAATCTCACTGGTCAAGGTAAATATATAGTAAAATTCAAAGTAATCTTATATTGTAAAGGTGGTTGGTTAATTACTTACAAATCTAGTATGAAGGTTAAAAGACAAAAGTAGCAAGAATACCTACAACTACAATAATTTGTAAATGAATACTGAAAACTGAAAGATGTAAATTGTGACATCAAAACATAAAATGTGGGAGAGGGAGAAAAAAGTGAGGTTTAGAACGTATCAAACCTAAGCTATCAATTTAAGATAGACTGTTTTGGGGCGCCTGGGTGGCACAGCGGTTAAGCGTCCGCCTTCGGCCCAGGGCGTGATCCCGGCATTATGGGATCAAGCCCCACATCAGGCTCCTCTGCTATGAGCCTGCTTCTTCCTCTCCCACTCCCCCTGCTTGTGTTCCCTCACTCACTGGCTGTCTCTATCTCTGTCGAATAAAATAAAATCTTTATATAAAAAAAAAAGATAGGCTGTTTTATGTGTGTGTGTTAAATAATATATATGTGTTGTTTTATATAAGCCTCATGGTAATCACAAAGCAAAAGCCTATAGATACACAAAAGATAGAGGAACCTAAGCATCACTACAGAAAATCATTGAATCACAAAGGAAGAGAGCAAGAAAAATGGAAAGGAACAATGAAATCTTAAAAAAAGCCAGAAAACAATTAACAAAATGCCAATAAGTACAGACCCATCCAAACTGCTTTAAATGAAAATGAACTAAATTCTCCAATACAAGGACATATAGTGGCTGAGTGGAAAATAATAAAAGATCCATCTATATGCAGCCTACAAAAGACTCACTTCAGATGTAAAGACATGCAAAGTCAAAGTAAAGGGTAGAAAAAAAATATATGCAAATGAAAACCAAAAGAAAGCTGGGGTAGGTATATTCACAGCTGACAAAATACATTTTAAGACAAAGACTATAATAGAACACAAACAAGGTCATAAAATAATGATAAAAGAACCAAACAAGAGGATATAACATTCATAAATATTTATTCAAGAAGCATGTAAATACATAAAGTAAACATTAATTGACATAAAGGGAGAAAGAGACATCAACTAAAAAATAGTAAAGGACTTAAATTCCCCACTTTCATCAATTAGATCATCCAAACAAAATCTATTAAAAAAACGTTGTACTTAAATGACATGTTGGACTAGATGGACTTAACACACACACATACAGAACATTCTATCTAAACAACACCATACAGTCTTAAGTGCACATGGAACATACTCCAGGAAAAATCATACATTAGGCCATGAAACAGTTTTAAAAATTTTAAGAGAACTGAATCATATCAAGCATTTTTTTTCTGACCACAGTGGTATGAAACTAAAAATCAATTACAAGAAGAAAAGTGGAAAATTTATAAGTATGTGAAGATTGAATATTCTACTAAACAACCAAGAAGTCAAAGAAGAAACCAAAGAAAAAGCAAAAAAATATCTTGAGAAATATGAAAATGGAAATAAAACATACCAAAACTTATGGGACACAGCAAAACAGCTCTAAGAGGAAAGGTCAGAATGATAAATGCTTTCATTAAGAAACAAGATCTCAAATAAACAATCCAACTTTTCACTTCAAGGAAATAGAAAAAGAAGAACAAACTAAACCCAAAGTTAGTAAAAAGAGGGGTGCCTGGGTGGCACAGCGATTAAGCATCTGCCTTCGGCTCAGGGCGTGATCCCGGCGTTCTGGGATCGAGCCCCACATCAGGCTCCTCTGCTATGAGCCTGCTTCTGCCTCTCCCACTCCCCCTTCTTGTGTTCCCTCTCTCGCTGGCTGTCTCTGTCAAATAAATAAATAAAATCTTTTTTTAAAAAAGTTAGTAAAAAGAAAGAAATAGCAACAATCAGAGTAGAAATAACTGAAATAAAGACTAAAAAAAAGAAATGAAATCAGAAATGAAAGAGACATTACAATGGATACCACAGAAACTTTTACAAAGGATAAGAGACTACTATAAACAATTAATGCCCAACAAATTGGAAAATCTGAAGAAATTGACAAAACCCTAGAAACATACAGCCTTCCAAAGTGAATCATGAATATACAAAAAACCCTCAATAGACCCATAACAAGTAAGTAGATTGAATCTCTAATCAAAAATCTCCCCCAGAAGAAAAGTCCAGGACCAGATGACTTTACTGGTGAATTCTACCAACACCTAAATAAGAATACCAATTCTTCTGAAACTCTTTCAAAAAAGAGCAGAGAACATTTTCAAACTCATTTTATGATGCCAGCATTACTGTGATAACCAAAAGTAGACAATGACACCACACAAAAGAAAACTACAGAGGCCAATATCTCTGATGAACACAGATGCAAAAAACCTCAACAAAATATTTGCAAACTAAATTCAACAATAACACTAAACGGATCATTCACCATGATCAAATGCAATTTATTCCAGGGATGCAAGGGATGGCTCAACATTTGTAAATCAATCACTGTGATACACATTAACAAAATGAACAAAACATATGATTATCTCAATATATACAGAAAAACCATCTGACAAAATTCAACATCCATTTATAATTTTTTTAAAAATCTCAAAAAGTGGTTATAGAGGGAACATACCTCAACATAATAAAGGCCATATATGACAAGCCCACAGCTAACATCCTCAACTGTGAAAGCTGAAAGCTTTTCCTCTGAGATCAGGAACAAGACAAGAATGCCCATTCTTGTCATTTTATTTCATGCAGAATTGAAAGTCATAGCCAGGGCACTTAGGCAAGAAAAATGAATGAATGAATGAATGAATGAATGAATGGTATCCAAACTGAAAAGAACTAAAACTGTCACTATGTGCAGATGACAGGGTATAGAAAACCTAGACTCCACCAAAAAGCTGTTAGAATAAATAAGTTTAGTAAAGTTGTAGAATACAAAATCCATATACAAAAATCTGTTGTGTTTTTATACACTAATATTGAACTATCAGAAGAAAAATAAAACAATCTGATTTACAACTGCATCAAAAAGTATAAAATACCTAGGAATAAATTTAACCAAGGAAGTGAAAGACATGCACACTGAAAACCATAAGGCACTGATGAAAGACTGAAGGTGACACAAATGAACTGAAAGATAAACCATGATCAGATTGGAAGAATATTGTTAATATGTCCATACTACTCAAAGGAATCTACAATTTAATGCAACCCCTTTCAAAACTCTAAAGGCATTTTTCACAGAAAAAGAATAAATAATCCTAAAATTTGTATGGAAATATAAAGGAACCCAAATAGCCAAAACAGTCTTTAAAAAGAACCAAGCTGGAAGTATCACACTTCCTGATTTCAAACTGTATTACAAAGCTATAGTAATCAAAACAGTATGGTATTGGCATAAAAAACAGACACATGAATCAATGGAAAAGAATAGAGAGCCCAGAATTAAACCTAAGCATATATGGTCAATTAATTTACAACATTTGAGATAAACAGTCTCTTCAATAAATGGTGCCGGAAAAACTTTCACAGCTACATACAAAAGAATAAAACTAGACCACTATCTTACATGCGCAAAATAACCTAAAATGGATTAAAGACCTGAACATAAAACCTGAAACTGTGAAACTCCTTAAGAAAATACAGGCAATGATGGGCCACCTGGGTGGCTCAGGTCATGATCCCAGGATCCTAGGATTGAGCCCCACGTCAAGATCCCTGCTTGGCAGGAACCCTGCTTCTCTCCCTCCCATTCTCCCTGCTTGTGTTCCCTCTCTCGCTGTCTCTCTGTTAAATAAATAAATAAAATCTTGAGAGAGAGAGAGAGAGAGAGAGAGAAAGAAAGAAAGAAAGCAAGCAAGCAAATAAATACAGGCAATAAGAGCCTTGACATCTAACTTGGAGACAATTTATTGGATCTGACACTAAAAGCAAAGGGAACAAAGACAAAAATAAATAAGTGGGACCAGATCAAACTAAAAAGCTTCTGCACAGCAAAGGAAACCATCACCAAAATGAAAAGACAACCTCCTGAATGGGAGAAAATATTTGCAAATCATGTACCTAATAAGGGGTTAATATCCAAAATATATAAAGAACTCAACAACTCAATAGCAAACAAACAACCCAATTAAAAAATGGACGCAGGATCTAAGTAGACATTTTTCTAAAGATGACATACAGATATCCAACAGGTACATGAAAAGGTCCTCAACATCAGTAACCATTAAAGAAATGCAAATCAAAACCTCAGTGAGATATCACCTCACACTTCTGAGAATCGTTACTAGCAAAAAGACAAGAAATAATAAGGGTTGGCAAGGATGTGGAGGAAAGGGAACCCTTGTGCACTGTTGTTGTGAATGTACACTATAGAAAACAAGATGGAGAGTCTTCAAAAAATGGAAAATAGGACTACTGTTTGAACCAGCAATTCGACTTCTGTGTATTTGTCCAAAGCAAACAAAAAAATAACTTGAAAAGATACCTGCACTCCCATGTTAACTGCAGCATCATTCACAATAGCCAATACACAGAAACAACCTAAGTGGCCATCAATGGTTGAAAAAATAAAACGTGGTATAAAAACACAAAAGATATTATTCAGCCATAAAAATCAAGGAATGCCGGTCATTTGTGACAACATGGATGGACCCTGAGGTCATTATACTAAGTGAAATAAGTTGGACAGAGAAAGACAGAACCGTATGATCTCACTCATGTGGAATCTTAAAAAACAAAAAACTGTCAAACCCAAACTCCTATAGTCAGAAAAGACATTAGCGTTTACCAGAAACGGGGGTGGTGGGAGAAATGGGTGAAGGTGATCAAAAGGTAGAAACTTCCATTTAGGAACACCTAGGTAGCTCAGTCAGTTAAGCATCTGCCTTCAGCTCAGGTCATGAGTCCTGGGATCCGTCCCGTATCCGGCTCCTTGCTCAATGGGGAGCCTGCTTCTTCCTCTGTCTGCCGATCACCCTGCTTGTGCTCACTCTCTTATTTCTCTCTCCCAATCTCTCTGATAAATAAAATCCTTAAAATAAAAAGAAACTTCCATTTATAAAATAAGTCATAAGGATATAATGTACAGAGTGATGACTATAGTCAATAATACTATACTGTATTTCTGAAAGGTTAAAAGGATACATATTAAAAGTTCTCATCACATGAAAAAAAACTGTAACTGGTATTAGATGTTAACTAGAATACTGTGGTTATCATTTCACAATATGTCAAATGATTTTGTTGTACACCTAAAACTAATATAATGTTATATACCAATTACATCAACTTTTTAAATGTATTAAAATTTTAAAAATAAAAACATCCAAATTTTTATTAAAAATACATAAAATTACCCTGTCAAATTATCATAAAAGCTTATAATTGCTTCTACTAATTTTTTCTATCACAAATAATAAACAGTTAACAGGCCAATAATAAATAGTTTGCAGATCAGTTATTAGTCTTCATCCCATACTCTGAGTAATACTGGTCTAAGAATAAATGCCCCCATTAAACTTAGGGAGGAAGCTCATATACTAAATCTGTGATGAAATAACAGAAACATTGGATGGGTTCAAGTCAGAAAGACCTAATGGATATGGACTGTAGGGGATTTAAAGTAATGGCTAATAATCACAAGTGTTTCTGTTTTTAAAAAAGCATCACAGGGGTCAGATTAACACTGACAATTTTCTTGATCATGTACTGAAAGAAATTATCCAATAATTTAACATCTTTCCTATAAAACTAATGAGACCAGGATATAACCACCAAGGCTTTTCGGGAAAGCAATTCTCATCCTATCAATTTAGTTTATTTCTATCACAGTCTATACAGTTAAGTTATAGATATAATCTTCATACCCCAATTTTAAAAGGCTCATGATTGTGTCCCATATTTCAAAACAAGCTAGAAAGTGTGTGTGGGTTTATGTGTGTGTGTGTGTGTGTGTGTGTGTGTGTGTGTGTGTGTGTGTAGAAAGCATCTTTTTTTTCTTTCTTTCTCTCTCTCTCTCTCTCTCTTTCTTTCTTATATTAAACACCTCTCTATCACTATTGGGTCAATCTCAATAAGAATGTCAATAGTGAAGCAAAATGTCAACTGAGCATTTACAATGTGCCAGGCATTCTGCTAAGTATTTTAGGTGCTATGCTGAAGTTAGTTATCCTCCATTTAAAGAATAACTATCACTCAGTTTTTTTAAAGTAGAAATAAATTTTAAAATGACACAATAAAGGGAAAATTGATAGAAATGAATGTAAGGGTTAAAAAATATAACTAATATTACCATAGTTTGAAAAAAGTCTATCTAGACACAGTACAACCCATATGTCACTCATTTTTGTAGAGCCCACAACTAGAATGGCTTTTACATTTTAAATGGTTTGGAAAAAGTCAAAAGAACTTCGGAAAAAAATCAAAATTTTGTGACACCTGAAAATTATATGAAATTCAATTTCAATGTCTGCAAATAAGGTTTTACTGGAGCACAGCCATGCTCACTCTTTTCCATATTGTTTATGGCTATTTTCATGCTACAATGACAGAACTGAGTAGTGCTTTACTTGGCTGTCCGGCACACTGCCAATTGTAGTGACATGGTTATAGATGCACAGCATTTCAAGTGCCACACATATTGCCATACCACAACTTTTTATTTTTATTACCAGCGTATACTCATCTTATCAAAATAAGGAAAGAAACTGGACTTAAAATGTCACACTTCTGAGGCACAGTAGAGTGCGGTTTTGGTTACTGAATTAAAAGCAAAGCATTGTGTTTATAATGTAATAATACTGTAGTTATGCTCAAAAGAATCCAATATACAGCAATATTACCAAAGGACTCATCATAGTATCCCCTGCCCACAGGCAAGCAACAGTGAGAAAAGTAGAAAATTTACAAAGAAGTATCTCATCATAGGAGAATTTCTTCACTAACAGAAAATAAACATGAGGTATGACCAAAGTAAGTTTCTGAGTGGCTCATTTGTTACCCAACCAAGGAAAGCCATTCACTGATGGTGAGTTAATTAAATCATGTTCGAAGAAGAAGAAACGTGTCCACAGAAAACAAACTTAAGACTTTTGGCCATTGGGGAAGTACATTTGCTCAAAAAGTTGAGGACACTGGGAGCAACATTAATAGTTTATTTAAAAACGAGACAAAAAAAGGAAGATGATTTCAAGTGGTTTTCTGTGGTCAACAGATGTACACTGTTCAACTTCTTTATTTTTTTTTAATTTGAGGAGTCAATGCCAAGTTTGAAGTAACTGAAGAATTAACCTCTATGAACAGTCTGTGTAAAACAACTTCAGGCAAGACTTTTTGAAGTTGAGAAAATGCTAATTCAGTACAACCTAAAGTAGAGTCTGCTAAGACGTGCTACAACTGATTATGAGAATATATGTGGAGGGGAAAAAAGACAAATTTACAAAGCTTGTGAAAAGGTGTTTAAAAAAAAACATTAAGGTGTTCAAATCTATTATTTAAAACCAAATTAATTTAAAAATTTTAAATGTTTAAATATATTACTCAACCAACAGTTACCTTACAGAAGATATGTAAATGTGTCATATGTTACTGAACCAAAAATGTCAAAGGTGAAATTTATTCACTCCTGTGAGTTTCACCACTTTCAGTTTTGTGAATTTTTGTCAAAAATAGAAGCTGAATATCCTGACTTTCCCTTCTATCCAAAAGTTCAAAAACTTAGCTTTGGTAAAAGCACTTTTTTTTTTTTTAAGCACTATGCTGAGACTGAAAATTTTCTGAATGAGAACCACCACTGACCACTATTATCAAATTGAATGACTTTTTGAAATCAGCTTTTGTTTCAAATTTGATCATGTTTCTCAATGAACTGAACCTAAAATTACAAGGCATAACAGTTACTATATGTGAAATTTTTACTGAAGTAAAGCTATTAATGTTGTTTGAATTATAAAGTAATGTCAAGGTGGGTTGTCAGGAATTTAAAAAAGAAATGAGATCTGTATTCCCACATAAATCTGAAGTAGATATATTTTCTGATCTCAGACTAAGTTCTAGTAAGGGTAAACAACTGTCCCAATTTTAGCATTTTCAGTACCAAATCCTGGGAAAGCACTCAGTCCCAGAATATCAGAACAACTAGCCTCCCTAATTCCAGCAGCATTTTTCAGACCTAAATACAAATGCGAAGTAAATTTCCCTATTTCAAAATCCATCAACTGTGCAATTGAGGAGCTTCCCGGAACCAGCAATTGGAAATAATTAATCTGCAACATAATGGCATGCTAAAAGGCAAACATCAAGAGAAGAACTAACAAAATTCTATAAAATACGATGCTGCTCACAGACTGGTATCAGTATTTGGTAGTACATACCTGTTTGAAAAGGCATTTTCAAAGGTGAAATATACAAAATATCAACAGAGATCAGCATTAACAGAACATTTGCAGTTTAGTTTGATAAGAGAAAACACTGGCTTTAAACCCCAATTAAGTTAAATGCTATCCCCACATTCCCATTAGATGTGTATCACACAAAATACTTAATTATAATTTAATCAATAAAAACTTATTGAACTTTCCTCTCTTGATATATAAGTACTTACATAATATCTTCAGTTTTGCCCCTTGGCCTGCAAAGCCTAAAATATTTACTGTCTGGCCCTTTACCTAAGGGGACCCCTCATTGTGACTAAGACAAATATAGTTAAGAGATGGGGACTGTTAGAGTTGACGAGAAACTAAATGAAGTAATAACCACTGGCTTTTCAGAGAAAAATAAACAGCAGTGGTATATACTGAAAAGACTGTAACATACCAGAGTCAGAAGCAATCATTTCATTACATCAATCTCTTTAGATGTCCTTCAGGAATCTAGATCTTAACCCTTCTGCCATGGAAGTTAATTTTCCTTTACATGAAAAAATTGGCATGGATTCAAGGAAGATTGATAATGACTAACATGGTGAAACTCAGTGTCTATTTTTAAAAGTTTTGAAAAGTTATTTAGCTCAAAAAATGTCAAGATTACAGACATAACAATTTCTATTTAAAATTACACAAAGTACCCTGGGCTGTTTTTTAAAGTCTAAGGAAGATTTTTAAAAATTAATTAATTAATTAATTAAAGCAGAGTAGGGTTTTTTTGTTTTTTGTCTTTAGTTTTGTCATAAGAATAATTTATTGACTACTGGGAAGAGAATGTTGAACAAGTTTCTGAGAGAGACTTAACTTTTACATTCCTAGAGATCTTCAAGAGAATAACCATTGTAGGTTACTGTAGGATTTATACTCTTATCTACCTAAAGGCAAGAGCTATCTACTGTTTTTAAAAAATTCAGAGGGGCGCCTGGGTAGCGCATCTGCCTTGGGCTCAGGGCGTGATCCCAGCATTCCGGGATGAGTCCCACATGGGCTCCTCTGCTGGGATCCTGCTTCTTCCTCTCCCACTCCCCTGTTGTGTTCCCTAACTCACTGGCTCTCTCTCTGTCACATAAATTAAAAAAAAAAAAAAATCAGATGTCTCATGAAAGCATTACAATCCAGATTTCACAGCATGATTCTGTATCATATTAGAAGTGTTATTCTGGGGCACCTGAGTGGCTCCGTCATTACGCATCTGCCTTCAGCTCAGGTCATGACCCAGGGTCCTGGGATGGAGCCCCGAGCCCCTCAAGCTCCCTGCTCAATGGGAGGCTTGCTTCTCCCTTGCCCATTCCCCCTGCTTGTGTTCCCTCTCTTACTCTCTCTCTCTGTCAAATAAATAAATAAATAAAATCTTCAGGAAAAAAAAGAGTTCAATTTTTGAACTATATAGCTAAACAAAACTTCTCAGTCTATACAAAAATATCCCAAAATAGCAAGTAATTTTGAGTTAATGACAAATAACATGTATTTTTATAGAAATATAATCATTATCAAGGCATTTCTTGGTGCTAAGACTACAGGGAGGAATACGGTAAGATGCTACTGATAAGTTTTAGAAAACATAATCCACTTGGGAAGGTAGATTAAATAAATAAAGGAAGTAAATAAGAAGTTAACATAAGCATAGTGCCAAATGAGTGGTATATGCATCCATGCACTAAATGCTATAAGAACAAAACATAACTGGTACTTATCAATACCCACCAATTATACACAATTACTTGTTTCAAGGATGAGAATATGTAAATTAAGTCTACCTAATATCTATCAATAATGAGAAATTAGACTATAGCACTGTCACATACCTTTTCTCTTAGCCTAACGGCATATACATTTAAGCAAAGATGTCTCTTTTAAAAGCATCATTTGATACACTAAACCAGAGCCAGCAGGTATGTTGTTGCTATGAGAGCAAATAACCTACAACTGACTACAGTATTCTTTCCCATTGAGAAGGGGGAAAAAGGGTCTGGTAAAAGTTCTCAACACAATTCTCTAGGTACCAACTAGAATTGGCACTTAGATGAAACTTACTTGCCATGCAAGTTTTAAGGTATCATTTTAAGAACAGAAGGAGCAATGTAAGCATAGTCTACTCATTTGGCTTCAGTGAAGATACTAGCCCTAAAGGTATGTATGAGAATCATTGGTACTTTCATACTTTTTGAGTTTTGGCTATTGCTGTCTCATGAGTTTTCAGTATTTCAACTTGTTTAAATTTGGATTATTTCTTTTTCTATTAAGGCTATATTAAAAGGTTCTGTTAATAATTTTCATGATGGGCCTTTATTAGATTTAAGATAATTAATGTTTTGATATTTTATTTTTAAAGGAGAAATGAGAGAAGACTGCACAGAACAGGTAAAATACTTCCTCTTAACATTTATTATTAGACAATTAAATTCCAAGAGAAAAGCATGGTATATGTGATTATTTTGAACTCAGAAAAAGATGCCTACTGGTATACATTAACTGGAAAACATTTTTCTAAATAACTATTCAGCTTTTCAGTATTTCAAGGTTATAATATTAAAATAGTTATTTTTGAAAAATAAAACTGTACATAATGGAATATGTACAAATGAAATTATATATGTGAAATTTGCTTCATAATAAGTGGGGAGAAAGGAGGAGGTATATACATGAATTAAAGTTATCATGAGTTGATAACTTATGAAGGTGGGTGATGGGTAAAATAGCAGTTTACATATACCATTCTCTCTACTATGTTTGAAACTATCCAAAATTAGAAGTTTATTTTTTATATAAATTTTACTTATTTAACATACCATACAATATTGGTTGCTGGAGTAGAATTCAGTGATACATCACTTACATACAACACCCAGTGTTCATCACAACAAGTGCCCTCTTTAATACCCATTACCCTTCTAGCCACCCCCCCCAAGTCCCTCCATCAAACCCTCAGTTTAGTCTATCATTAAGAGTTTCTTATGGCTTGTTTCCCTCTCTCCTTTTTTCTTTTTCCCCCTTCCCTTATGTTCATCTGTTTTCTGCCTTACATTTCACATATGAGTGAGATCATATGGTATTTGTCTTTCTCTGACTGACTTACTTCACTTAGCATAATACACTTTAGCTCCATCCACATAGTTGCAAATGCCAAGATTTCACCAAAATTAAAAGTTTAAGAATAAAAGGTTTATAATAAAGACAAGGCTATCCAATTCATTTTTATTATTTTTATGTATAATTTGCATAAGTAATGCAGGTGGGGTCCCTCTCCATATTCTGCCATTAACATATCTAAGTTCATTTTGAGGAAGTATCCATACCCTATTATACCAATTTCAAAAAGGTTAGGTGTCAGAGAAGATTTCATAATTTTATTAAAAGTTCACAGTAGATTACCATAGTAACTGATATATTATGAAATTCTTCTTGGCTCACAGCCTTACAATAGGGAGTGGACTGGATTGGGGCCATAGGCCATAGTTTTCTGACCCCTGGTTTACAGTAATGAGTTGGTGGCCCAGCAACCTCCACACACCCAATAAAAGAGAGAAAGAGAGAGATTAAAATCTAAGAACTCATGGATTTTTAAGTGCTTAATGTGTTTCAGTTCCCTGTAGTCATTATCAGTTTTGATGTACCAGTTGTCTCCCTTCATGTTGGCTCTTTGTCCTTTTGATATGGACCAATTAGTCTTTTTTTTTTTAAGATTTTTTATTTATTTATTTGACAGAGGCAGGCAGCGAGAGAGGGAACACAAGCAGGGGGAGTGGGAGAGGAAGAAGCAGGCTCTCAGCGGAGAAGTCTGATGTGGGGCTCGATCCCAGAACGTGGGGATCACGCCCTGAGCCAAAGGCAGACACTTAACGACTGAGCCACCCAGGCGCCCCAAGGACCAATCAGTCTTTAGCGGCTGCTTTACTTTTATGATGCAAGATGTCCCAGACTCAAATATTCCCGCTTTAAATGTAGAACCTACTATTTCTCCATTTCTACTATTTTCTCTAGGGTTTTATATAATTTTTAGACTTTTTCAGTGAATACAAATAAAACCTTTTTTTTTAAATATGTAACTGATATTACCAATTTAAAATTAAGATAAAAGAAGTTTTATTTCACTTCTTTGTGTTTTGACTTGTAGCTCTTTAGTCTTATGCTAAAAATCTTGGCCCTTAAAGATATTAACATTTTTTTTCTTTTAACTAAACATCACAACTGAAACTGCTTCCACTTAGTCACCAATGACCTCCAAATTGCCAAACCAATTATTACTATTTAACCCATCAGAACTTTCTATACTAACAATAAGAACTATGCTCTTCATCTTGAAACATTCAGCTTCCATTACACCACACTCGATTAGTTCTTCTACTTTGCTGTTTCATTTCTATCTCCTTCTGTGGCTTTTTACTTGCCTTTAGCCTTTTCTTCTTTAACAATTCTATAATATTATCCCTTGATGTTTTTATCAACTCTCAGGAATCAGTAGCAGAGAGACATAATTGCTGTATCCAGCCCAGACTCCATCCCAAGTTTCAGACTGATATATCCTATCCCTGAAGAGCCATTGCCAGACTGTTAGTTGTCCCTTCTGTGAAGTTCCATATAGCATCCTATGCTTCTCCTACCACCATAAATGTCACTTTTTATTATAGCTTCTGGTTTAATGGTCTCTCCCACTACACTGTAAGGTTCTTAAAGGCAACATTTGTATCCCCTTTGCTCACCATCTTATTAGCAGCAGGTATGGAATTCTGTAGTCAATATTTGTCAAATACTGTTAAATACAAATGCATGAATAAATATCTCTTTGACTAGGTAATATCTGTTAAAAGAAATTTTCCACAGACAATTTACTGACCTAGTAAGCTTTTATTGAAATGATTCATGAATCAGGCAGCATCCAATCTGGTAGACAGAAAAGAAGTCCAGGGATATTGGGTAGTTCAGTTAGTTAAGCCTCTGCCTTCAGCCCAGTCCTGCATTGGGCTCCCTGCAGCTTCTCCCTCTGCCTCTCTCTCTCAACAAATAAATAAAATCTTTTTAAAAAACGGGGGTGGGGGGTCCAAAAAACTGTACAAGGCAAGAGATTTTTTTAAATTATTTCAGAGAGAGAGAGAGAGAGAGAGCATGAGTAGGGGGAGGGGCAGAGGGAGAGAATCTTCAAACAGACTTTCCTATAAGTGCAGAGCCTAACTTGGGGCTTAATCCCAGGACCCAAGAGATCACGACCTGAGCCAAAACCCAGTCGAACGTTCAACTGAATGAGCCACCCAGGTGCCCCAAGGCAAGAGATATTTACAGCGCCAAGTGAGCAGGAACAAGGAAGTTATACTGGGCATTTGCAAATTGGTTAAAGCAGAGTTACTTTCCGTATATGGAGCAAAGGGAAGTTTTGTAGCAGGGTTAGGTAACTTGTGTTAAGTAGGCAAGCACTAACTAGCTGACTTGGCCTTCCTTTTCTGGGAGGGCCACACATAGAAACTTAGTTAAGTTCTGCTTTGCTGATGTGGGGTTTAGCATGAGTGATTTCATCTATGGTTACTTTAACATATCTGAAACATAACATATCCAAAACCAAACTCATTGTTTTGCCCTCCAGACCCAAACCTGCTCCTTCCCTTATATGGTATTTGTCATTCTTGATTCCCTATAACCTACTCACAACTAATAAAACTAATCATCGAGTTCTATTGATTATTGCACCTAAATATTTCTAGAGTTTAGCCCCCTGTAATTCAGGTTTTAATCATCTGCACCTGGAATACTACTTCCTAATTAATATCCTCAACTTTAGCCTATCCCCACCACTGCCACCACTACCTCAAGTCTCACCTCCACAAAGCTGTAAGAGTGTTCTACCTATCATTCCCCTGCCTAAAACGCCATAGGATAAAGTCTAAGCTCCTTATTATGGTATATAAAACTCTGTTACCTAATATGCCTTCCTCTCCAGTTTCATCTCCTGCTACTGGCCACCCAAGAGTATCTGAATCATTTCACTGTCATATAACCCTAACACCTGTATATCACTTTGGCATACTGAAGGTATCAATAATTGTTGATTGTACCAAACTAGACCTATGGAGACTTAAGTACCTTATCATTAACTATATTTTTCCAACTTTTTATTATGCAAAATTTCAAATATACAAAAAAGTTGTAAGAATTGTTCAGTAAACATCCACATACCCACTACTTAGATTTTACAGATATTGTTTTACAGTAATTTCTTTATCATGTATCTGTCAACCAGTTCTATCAATCCATCTTATATTCTGATAAATTTAAAGTAGCAGACATCCATACACTTCACCCCTTTAAGCCACTTTAGCATGCATAGCATTAACTACAGTTTAATATTTGTTTATAATATTCCCCTCCTCCCCAAATATACATACAATGAAACACACAGATCTTAAGTATTCCATTATATTAGTGTGTCTGTGTGTTAAACATAACATATAGGGGCGCCCGGGTGGCTCAGTCAGTTAAACGGCCAACTCTTGATTTCGGCTCAGGTCATGATCTCAGGGTGGTGAGATCAAGCCCCACATCAGGCTCTGTGCTCAGCAGGGAGTCTGTTTGAGATTTTCTCCCTCTCCCTTTGACCCTCCACCTACTTGTGTGCTCTCCCTAAAATAAATAAATAAATCTTAAAAAAAAAAGTAACACATATTACACCCATATTATTATAGATTATCTGTCTATCTATCTCCATCAATCCTCAGAGGACTTTTACCCAAACGCTTTTCTTAAAGTTCATATTCTGCTCAGGCCTAACACTATTTTGGGGTTAAAGTAAGGAGTGGCACTATATTTAATCCTTGCTTATTTTAACCACAACTTAACTTTAGGCCTCATCAGAATATGGACTTCAATTCTAAGAAAATTCTTTGGGTAGAATCTGCTGGGTAATAATACAGAGAGATTCAGGGTGTGAAGTTTTCTGATGCTTTGAATTAGCTGGCTGTCAAAACCTTTGTTACTACGGTAGCTACACTTTTCTCAAACAATGCCTCTTTACAACTTCTCAAGAAAAAGTTTGTTCTTCAGATTTCCCTGTTCCTACTCTCTTTTGTGAAAAACCTGAAAAAGGGAATTATGTTCCATGTCTTAACTTGAAGTAACTACCATGTGAAGAACAATTATATTAGTCTTTCTGAAAACAAAAAAATGCTGACAGTTTTTACCCTGCAAGAAGGTAATTCCCCAGCTGCTTAAGTCCTCCTCATTTTTAAAGTTTATAGACCATCTTCACAGTTATCTTCCTAACCTCAGATGCCCTGCAATTTAGTAGACTGTTCTTTGATAGATATGGTACACTTTAAGAAGATTCTTACCTACTTTATCCAGGACTATTTTTAAAAACACATTTAAACAGATCTTAGCTGAGATACAGTAAAGAGTCAACCATAGTGAAGAAAAAAACAAATTAGAAAATTCATAAATGGTTAAAATGGCAAATTTTAAGTAATGCATATTTCACCACAATAAAAAAAATAAAACCACCAGAGGTGTGGCTGGCTCCTGGGAAGATTTTGGGAAGGATTTGTACTGACAAAAGCTGATGAAAAGAATTTGAGCTCTCCATTAAATTTTAATAGACAAATTTGAAAGAGGTTAACTTGGGCTTGCATGTTGGAATACATTTCTAGGTATGGAGCATACCTCTTGTTCCCTACCACTGACTCCAGTCATAGACAAATAGGTAATAAATCATATAGTCCTATTACCTATTGGCCTATACTACTCATACTGTCTGGAAAAATCTTAGACTTGGAATGCCAGAAACTCATTCTTTTAATGTGGAATTATGACAGATACACCAATCTGCTGTTTATATTGCTCTTTTGGCCCTTCTATCATCCAGAAAGGTTGATTCCAGCCAGAAGAGAGCAGTACAAATAGAACAGAGAGTGTATTTGTGTGTGTCTCTATATTGTCAATATGTAAATATTGGGGAGATATATATACACACACACACACACATTTACATATACATTTATATGTAATATAAACGTATATACATACATACATATATTCATATACTTACATGTATATTTATATGTAATATATACATATATTTACATATAATATACATACATATGTATATATACATACATATTTACACATATCTATAAATATATTTACATGTTGACAATTATCCACTTTAATAAAGAGCATCTTATATAACTGAAGTTTAAGTAGGCAATTTCTAAAAGTGATAAAAGTAGTGATTTTTGTGTTCATTGATACTACTATCATAAGGCTTATCAATATACTTGATGGATAACATCTTCAAATATTTGTTGAGATATGATACATGCTAAACTAGTCTCATACATCTTTCCTCCAAAGAAAAATTTTTTTAAAAAAATTTTAAGTGTATCAACATATTACCTAAAGAGGAGAGTTAGATAAAGTATTAGTAGAAAACAAAGTGCCAACATAGCCATAATACAGCGATCATTCTTCATAGATATAAACCAGTTTATCTTAGTATTTATGACCTATCTACTTTCTCAAAGATTTGGGGCAGAGTTCACAAAATTATTTTATATACAATACCTAAAACACAATTACATAAAGCAAAAAATCAATTAAAACTTGCAAAGTAAGAGATGTTGTTGAATATCTGGGCTGTTACATACAAATTAAAACAGTTTAGCTCTGATTTTGGGGGGGGGGCTAAGGCAAAAAAGAGAAATAGGTTTACTTTGAGACATACCATGGTGTAACAGAAAGAATGCAAAACAAACTGAGGGTCACTGGAGGGGATGTTGATGGGGGTATGGGCTAACTGGGTGATGGGCATTAAGAAGGGCACTTGATGTAATGAGCACTGAGTGTTATATGCAACTGATGAATCACTAAATTCTACCCCTGAAACAAATACTATACTATGTGTTAACTAAATTGAATTTTAAGTAAAAATTTTTTTTAAAAAAGAATGAATGCAGGATTAATAGGCAAACTATCTCAGTTCCAGTTTTGTTCCACTACTTCCTGAGAGCTACAACCTCTTTATACCTATTTCCTAAACTGTAAAATGGGAATAGTTATATTTAATAACATCACAGCACTGTTATGTCGAACTAGGTAATGTGAAAGCATTTTATAAACTCCAAAACACCATTCATTATTATTGTCTTTCCTGACTTAATAGTTTAAAGTATGCAAATAGTAAATTCAACTGGATGGAAATGTTTTTCCAGCACTGAATTCACGCTAAAGAATGCCTGTGTTAGAAAACTAAACATGTCTTCAAGTAGAGTTTTGAAAAAGAAATCCTATTCACAAAGATGTTTTTGTTATAAGCCTTCTATAAAAGCTGAAATTATACTGAATCACAATTCATTGAAGGTAGTTCTGTGGAAAGGTGAGAGGACAAGTTCCAAGTACATTCCTTTCTGATGGTTTACTTAACAGAGCAAGTTGGAAAATTAGATAGTTAGCTTATCTATTAGCCTGTCTCTCATAAGTATCAGAAGCCTCAAGCCAACCTTTGGCAACTGCTAGATTATAGTCAATTTAAGATTTCATTTTCTAGAAAAAAGCATCGAGCACAACTCTGGAATACTGATTAAAAAGAATCCCTGGGGGCACCTGGGTGGCACAGCGGTTGAGCGTCTGCCTTCGGCTCAGGGCGTGATCCCGGCATTATGGGATCGAGCCCCACATTGGGCTCCTTCGCTATGGGCCTGCTTCTTCCTCTCCCACTCCCTGCTTGTGTTCCCTCTCTCGCTGGCTGTCTCTCTGTCAAATAAATAAATAAAATCTTTAAAAAAAAAAAATCCCTGTATGATACCAAATATGCAAGAAGCAGAACTTGAGTAACTGGACAACTTGACTGAACAAGAAAGCATCTCCTGGGGGCACATGGGTGGCTCAGTCAGTTAAGCCTCTGACTCAGTTTCGGCTCAGGTTGTGATCTCACAGGTAGTGGGATCGAGCCCTGCATGGAGGTGGGGGCTGGGTCCATGCTCACTGGGGGTTTGCTTGAAGATTCTCTCCCTGTCTGCCCCTCCCCCATACACACATGTGCTCTCACTCTCTCTCTAAAATAAATATATAAATCTTTTTTAAAAAAAAGAGAGAGAAAGAGAAAAGAAAACAAAGCATCTCCTGTCACACAGGGGTGGGCCGCTGGCATGCCTGTAAACAAGAGCCTTTAAATGACAAGTAAAGACAATCATAGGAGTTAATCATAAAGTAGCCTGTAGAACACATGTTCCCTGTTACTAGATAAAAAAGCTGTAGTGGAAAAAAGCACTTCCCAGAGAAACAACTCAATTCTAATCCCAGTTCTGCCGCTAAATGAGTAACTTTGGATAAAGCACTTAACCTGTATGAGTCTTGGTTTTCTCATCTGTAAAATGAAAGGAGTGAAAATTAGGAAACTTTCTTTTATCTCTAAAATAGTATACTTCTGGGATTTAATTTCTGTTGAACCAAATCAGGAATGTTGAATGAGACCATGAGAGGAAACCTAATATAAAATAATGAGATGATCACTAAGTATTAAAAAAAAAAGTTATCTGTATTAATTGAGGAACAGGTCAAAATCCAGTTTGCAGCAAAGCAAAGCTTAACTTGTCTATAGAACAAGTTGTCTTGTGTACAGAATTTGTCTTATGGAAGTCTATGTACATGTAAGAGAGTGACCTGCTATCACCCAACATTAGGTAACAGCAATAGGGTGTGGCTTAGAAAAATGCATATAGCTATATGTTGAAATCAAATGAGGGTCTGGGGAAAACCCTTTTGTTGCAGCAAATTATTACAGGAATTAACATGTAACCATTCAGTCAAGGGTGAACAAAATTTCAGCACATAAGATGAAGATCGTCCTCCAATGAAACCATACTTCTATTACCAAACAAAATCACCTTTCCCAAACCAGGAAAGAAACAAAGCAAAACTACCAATTCTACAATGCTTATCCAGAGGGCTAAAATTTCATAAGCTTTGCTCCAATAATTCTATTTCTGCAACTCTATACCAAGGAAATAATCCTGAACACAGAAAAAACTTCATGCCTAATAATGTCTATCACACACACACAAAAGAAAGAAGGAATGTCTATCACTGAGTTATTTAAAAAAAAAAAAAAAGAGGAAATTAGGAACAATATAAATTTAACCAAAAAATAAGGAATAAATAAATAAAGCTATAGAATTTAATTTTAAATAAAGCTATAGAATTTAATGGAATAAAATTTTGCCATTAAAAACAAAGACTGTGGGAGCATTGGAAAAAAGTGTTCAAAGTGAGGCAAAATCCTCTAAAAATATAAAGAATTGTATATATAATATGATTTCAGCTATATTTAAAAAAATAAAACGTGGGGGGAAAAAAAGACTGGAAGCAAATACACGGTTAACCACAGTTTTATATGACTGGTGAGGATATGGGTAAATTTTTTACTTTCCTGTGTTCCAAATTCTATTTAATGAGTATACGTTATTTGAAATAATAAATGAGTATACAAAATACATTATCTCATTAATCAAAATATTCCTCTAAGTTAAATAAGGTACAAGTCAATATTATTTAGCACAGAACACATTATCATGGAAATCCTGGAAATGCCCTGAAGTCTTTTTAAAAAATAGGCTGAATTTTTTTTTAAAGATTTTATTTATTTATTTGACAGAGACAGCACAAGTGGGGGGGGGCAGGCAGAGAGAAAGGGAGCAGGCTCCTCGCTGAGTGGGGAGCCCAATGTGGGGCTCAATCCCAGGACCCTGGGTCATGGCATGAGCCGAAGGTAGACGCTTAACTGACTGAGCCAACCAGACGCCCCAAAATAGGCTGAATTTTTAAGGAAACTCTTTTAAAACTTTTAAGTCTTGGGAGGTTCCTGAGAAGTTAATTCTGAGATTCCTACTTTTTAAAATGTAATTCTTAACATAAGACACTATATATACATTCAAGAATATGGCTGAACCAGATACTTCGAGTATGTAAAATCTGGCCTTCCAGCAACAATTATAACCGGATACTAGAAAAATAAAATAATTTACCTAGGATCTCTGCCAGTTAGTGAACAAGACCAAAAGCTAAATCCAGGTTTCTAAATCCAGGTACTGATTCGTCAAGAATCAGTACATTCTACTGATGTACAGAATAGATTTTTGATATAGTAGCTTATAAGCCAAGAATTGGAACTTACCTTTTTTAAAATGCTGGTGCTTTTGGTGTTTTTTGTTTTAAAATTCAAAGCTACCTAAAACCCCTGAACTTGCCAGCACACACACACGCCTCAGGAGATATTAAATTACTCATTCTTCTTGTTACCTGTTTTTCCAGGTTGGGTTTTTTGTTTTTTTTTAATTTTGTGTATGTCAGGATCCACAGGCACATGTATAAATACATGTGTCCCCTACTTGCCAACCCCATACCTGTTTTCTTCTAGAAATGACAAATTTCTGAAAGGCTTCTCTTACTAAAAAAAACTTTCAAATATAATTAAGGAGTAACTTTAAATTTTTTACATAAAAAAAATGTCTCCAATTATGACATGTTAGTTTAAGTACTAACCACCACTCCCACTCTTTACTTTTCCCCTTTACCTTTCAACTCTAAGTAGGTTATCTCCAAACTTTCAAAAATGTCCCGACTGTACTGTTTTCCAAATAATATCATTCACCTTTGGTGTTATGTTTAAACATCCTCCAATTTCAGAATCTTACCATAAAATTCTTAGTTTATCAATACTTAACAGGGTTCGGGGGAGGGGTGAAATAAAGTTAAAAAATGGGAAATGGATGAAGTCTTTGCATCTCCTTGCAGCTTTGTAAAATTTTATGAAGGTCTTAGAAAACCATGATCTTTTCTATGAAACATTACCTCAAGAGCCACTATCAAATACTTACTAAACACCAAGATGAAGAAATACATGCTGTATTGGACTTTTGAGAACAGACAGTATTGTAAAATCAAATAGGTAATAGGCGGAATCACAAATGACGACCCACAGTTTGCAACTTTTCACTGCAGAGCGTTCACGTTTCCAAATCTCAACTAACATCCTGTCCTTCCTCCTTTGCCTTTTATGCTTCATATGTTATTTCTCTTTACCGACTTTTATTAACACCGTATCAATATTTTAACAGTAAGAAAAATACACAGTTCTCTTATGTACGTATATTTAGTGCATTTTATTTTGTTTCAATGTTTTCTGATATTTAAATTAAAATATTAAAGATATAAATATTGAGTCAGTTATGTTTACTCTCTATTTAAACATGATTTTAATTTTTTTTATTTGTTTATTTTCAGGAAATCAGAGATGGTGGTTCTCTCAGAATGGTTCACTTTGGCTTGGTGTAAACAATAAAAAACTTTCTTTTTACTTAAAAAAAAACAAAACCTTTATTTTTCACATCTAAACTTTGTCATGGCCTGATACAGATCTGAATCTCCTTGTACAGATTAAAAAGAGGAAAGACAGTATGAATTAGTTAAGAGAATATTCAGAATATTCTCAAAGTAAACTTTTACTAGTTTCAGAAACATGTAGCATAACAGCAGTGATCCTAAGTAAAAGTCCTTTATTTATTTTCAATAATGTAAACTTTTCAAAGTTTCTTAAATTGTGCAATAGGTGCTTAAAAAGTAAAATATTTAAACTTGGTTCTCCCAAGTATTTTAAACATTTCTTTTGATCTTGTTTACATTATTAATATGCATTATGAATAAGATATTTATTAAGCAAAAATTTCTGCTCAGACCCATTGCTGGGAGACAATTTTCTATGGGTCTCTTGAATTATTGCTATGAGGCAAAGAATGTCCCTTGGAGCCAGATACCATCTCTGGAGCACCGGTCAGTCATGCTTACTGCCCAGTTGAAAAGTTTTCTTTTTTGGTAAAGATTTTATTGCTGAGTAATTACACCCAACTGGGGCTCAAACTTACAACCCCAAGATCAAGAGTCACATGCTCCACTGACGAAGCCAACCAAGCTCCCCACCCATTTGAAAAGATTTAAAGTTCCCTAAGCTCAGCGTTCCTACCCTTTACATAGCCCACTGAGTGTGCAGGTATCAGCTGACCCTCTTTATATCACCCTGTGGGAATGGGCTTTGGAATCAATGCTCCCCACCAAAAGTTGACACTCCAGCTACTATTACTATGAGTAATAAACTGTCTTTTGTTTCTGACTCTGGAGTCTCATGTCTTCTACCAGCATGAAACTGTTGCTTGGTAACTTCTTAGCTTACAAATAGGGTAAAAGTCTCAAACCCTTAACAGTTCTTAACACCCATTCATTAGCAGATAGCATATATTTTACAGTAGTAAATGTCTATAATAATCAACATCTTTTTCAAATGTTGTACATGAAGTAAATTATATATTTAAATGTTATAGTTAAAAGTTAATTAGATTGAAGGCTTTTATACTTCAGATTTTTCTCCCTGCTTCCTATTCATCTGTACTTCTACCAGACGGTATGACGAAGAAAGGAAGTAAAACTCAAATTAGATTTTTCAGTTTGCTACTGCTCTGGAAAAGATTTAGTAATACATGGTATGTGAGCCATACTAAAAAGAGATGTAGAGTTACCAGCAAATTTTCATTTTACTATTCCCATCCTTCTTTATCACAATAATCAAAAGTAGTGTTTTTAAAGAAAAAATTGTATTGAGAAAGATATAGTTCTGTCAAGATTGCAAACATTTTCTCCAGATTTTCTAGTAAATAGTCATTAACCAAAAATACAAACCACATTTCCTGATCTACTATATCCTTTTATTCATTTCATCGCTGTCTTCCACAACGATGTGAGAGACTGGTAGAAAAGTTCAGTTTTATTTCTAGGTCCTATGTGAGTAGACATAGTCTATGCTAAATCAATATAGTCAATGCAAAAAAGTAAAAATTTAAATGAGACATTAAGATAAAATATACATATAAAACTATTTTGTCCTATATAATGATAATGATAAGTCTGCCAGTTACCTAAATGAAAACTAAGCAAAACAATTTTAATTCCTAGATAAATTGCCCAATTTCCCTCCTTCACATGCCTCTGGAAAAATTAACTCAAATATATAGAAAACCAAGTTTAGATAGTAATAAGAATATATCATACAAGAGATCCTTGACAACATCCATCTATAAATATTGTGTTTTCCCAATGCTGTGAACCTGGGGATGTTTACTAATTAATTATTCCAATAAATTAATATTCCTGCTCTGCTACCACCAGTTCTAAAGTGAGAATAGTGGCATAAACAAGAATAGCTAGGTAGCACCTGTGCACTGAGAGAGTCAGTTTCTCATTCAGGAATGGATCTATGAGTTTTTCTGACTATTCTTCAAAATTCTCAGATCTCAAATAATTTCCACAATAATCCATATTAGCTATGACACTGCCTTTTACTGGAATAAACTGTTTGCAATACCTATCTTCTCAGGGTTTTGGTTCGTTAAAAAGCCAAAGAACCCAAACTAATATTTTCTTATTATCTATACTTTTTCTTACTTACTATCTATACAATAGTAAAAAACAATAATTATCAAATTTGCAAGTAATATTATAGTCTAAAACTGTATTAATTATATTTTTTAAAGTATATAAAAACAGACACACAGACCAATGGAATAGAATGGTAAGCCCAGAAATAAACCCTCACATATATAATCAAATGATTTTTATTTTCAACAAGAGTACTATGACCATTCAATGGGGGAAAAAAACAATCTTTTTAATAATGGTTCCGGGAAAACTGGATAGCCACATGCCAATGAATAAGGTTGAACCTTATCTTGCACCAGACAAAAAAATTAACTCAAAATGGATCAAAGACCTATATGTTCAGACTAATTTATATAGTAAGACTCCTAGAAGGCAACATGGGGGAAAAGTTCATTACATTGGATTTGGCAGTGATTTCTTGGATATGACACCAAAAGTAGAGACAACAAAAGTAAAAGTAGATTAAACTGAACAACATCAATATTTAAAACTCTTTGACTCAAAAGATACTTTCAACAGAGTGAGAAAGTAACCTACAGGATGGGAGAAAATATTTGCAAATCATGTATTTGGTAAGAACTGCTACAACAACAACAAAAAACAAACAGCCCTATTAAAAATGGGCAAATAAGTTGAATAGACATTTCTTAAATGTAATCTATAAATGGCCAATAATCACAAGAAAAGATATTCAACATCATTAATTATTAGGGAAATGCAAATCAAAATTAGAATGAGATACTACTTCACCACATTAGAATGGCTATTTTAAAAAAAGAAAAAAAACAAATGTCAGCAAGAATGTAGAAAACTGGAACCCCTATGAACTCTTGACTGTAACATAAAATGCTACGGCTGCAATGGAAAACATACAGTGGTTCCTCAAAAAATTAAAAATAAAATTGCCATTTAGAAATTTCACTTCTGGTATATATCCAAAAGAATATAAAGTAGGGATTAAAATATTTGTACATAGAAGCATTATTCACAATAGCCAAAAGATGGAAATAACCAAGGTATCCAACAAAGCGAATAAATTAACAAAATGTGGTATATACATACAATAGCATGTTCAGTCTTAAAAAGAAAGGTAATCCTGACACATGCCACAGCATGGATGAACCTTGAAGACATTATGCTAAGTGAAATAAGCCAGTGACACTTATATGAGGTATCTGGAATAGTCGGGTTTCGCAGAAGCAGAAAGTAGAATGTGGGGGCGCCTGGGTGGCACAGCGGTTAAGCGTCTGCCTTCGGCTCAGGGCGTGATCCCAGCGTTCTGGGATCGAGCCCCCACATCAGGCTCTTCAGCTATGAGCCTGCTTCTTCCTCTCCCACTCCCCCTGCTTGTGTTCCCTCTCTCACTGGCTGTCTCTATCTCTGTCAAATAAATAAAAAATCTTTAAAAAAAAAAAAAAAAAGAAAGAAAGTAGAATGTGGTTACCAGGGGATGGGAGGTGGGAGAATCAAGAATTGTTTAACAGGTATGGAGTTTCACCTTTGAGAGACAAACAAGTTCTGAAGACTGGCTGCACAACAATGTGAATATACTTAACGCTACTGAACTATACACTTCAAACTGATTAAGATGTTAAATTTTATGTTTGTGTATTTTATCACAGTTTTTAAAATATGCATATAACGGGGTGCCTGAGTGGCTCAGTCAGTTAAGTGTCCAACTCTTGATCTCGCTCAAGTCTTGATCTCAGGGTCATGAGCTTAACATGGAGCCTACTTAAAAAAAATGTGTATACACACACACACACACACACACACACACACACACACATACATACATACATACAGGTTTACCTTATTATATGACCTTGAAGGCTCTGGAAGAAGTACACTGAGATTGGTTATCTTCTTAAAATAACTCCAAAAAAGAGGTAAATTTCAGATGTACCAAGATTTTTCTAAATTTTAATAACCTAGAAGTATCCTAATTAAATAACATCAATTTGCTTTTTTAAAAAGTCATGGTAGATTAAAACACAATTCGTAAAAAACTCACATTTTGGAGAATTCAGGAAGATGGTGAAGTAGAAGAATCCTGAATTCACCTCCTTCCACAAATGCATCAAGGCTGCAACTACATATAGTGTAACTCACTCTGAAAATGACCAAAACACTAACAGACTAGCTCTTCCACAGCTAAAGATGTAGAGAAAAAGCAACATCTAGAAGGGTAGAAGGGCCAGAGATGTGGCTGGGAATCAAAACCCTGGTGCAGTGACCCACAAGCAAGTGGGATATCAAAAGTGTAGAGGTCCTCCCTGAGGAGCAAGGGGACCATGCCCCACATTAGGTATATTCCCCACCCTGGGGATTTATGCTGGGAGGACAAGCCCCCATAATGTCTGGCTTTGAAAATCAGCAGGGCTTAACTACAAGAGCTTTGAAAATGAGCAGAGCTTGACTCCAGAAGAACCAGAGGGCTATAGAACTGAGATTCCACTCTTAAAAGAACCAGTACACTATAGCATTCACTCCAACACCCAGCAGATGGGCAAGTGTTCAAAAAGCACCTGGGCCCTACATGAAGGAAATTTTTTACTAACTGTAGGGCATGTGCCAGAGGGGCAGGAATCAGAAGGAACTTACCTGGGAATGGAATTGATGATGAGCACCATTATTCTTGACCCCCTTCAGCCTACCTAGCCTAACACTGGTGGAAGACAGTACTGACAATCTCTATCTAACTTGCTAGCAGTGCTTACCCAGCCCCAACATTCCCCCCAAAGACCCACCCTACCCTACCCGCCCACCTCAACAGGCACCCCTCCAAAGTGTCTTCTGCCCCAGTAAGGGGGGCCAGCACCACCCACCAGCAAGTCCACAACAGTTAGAGCAGAGCCTGTCAGCCAGCTGTGCTAGAGGCTAATCCCACCAAGTAGCAACCCCTCAGCAGCAGCTGCCAGGCCTCTCCACCATCTGTGCCAGGGAATAGCCCTGCTCACCAGTGTGCTGACAGTAGTCATACCCAGTCACTGCAGTGAGTGAGTCTAGGAGCCAGCCCCCAGACCAACCACCAGAATGCCCATAAAACTTGTGGCTCAGTCATAACAGGACGATGCATACAGCTCACATAGGAGAAATTCTTGAAGCACCTGGTTCTGGTGACCAGTGGATTACACTATTGGGCCCCCCAGACACCTTGTACACAAGGCCACTATTTTCAAGGCCAGGAAACATAGCTGACCTACCAAATACATAGAAACAAACACAGAAAGTCAGACAAAATTAAAAGAATAGTCTAAACAATAGAACAGGACAAACCCCAGAAAAAGAAATGAACAAAATGTACATAAGCAATCTACTGATAACAAGTTCAAAGTAGTGTTCATAAAGATGCTCACCAGATCTGAGAGAAGAGTGGATGAATTCAGTGAGAATATCAACAGACATAAAATACTAAAAAAAAACCAGTAAGCGCTGAAGAATACAGTAACTATAATGAAAAACACACTAGAGGAACTGAAAGCAGATAAAGAATGCATAAGAATAGATTAACAATGTGGAATACAGAGTTGTGAACACTATCCAAGATGCAAAAAGAGAAAAGAATTTTAAAAATGAAGATAGGTTAAGCAACCTCTGAGACAACATCAAGCATACTAACATTCACATTATATGGGTCCCAGGGAAGAAAGAGGAAAAGTGGTAGAAATGTTATTTGAAGAAACAGTAGATGAAAACTTCCCAAACCTGGGGAAGGAAACAAAGGTCTAGATCCACGAAACACAGAGACCTAAACAAGATGAAACAAGAAGGCCCACATTAAAACACATCCTTCCACGAATGCATTAAAATGGTAAAAATTAAGAAAAGGAGAGAATCTAAAAGCAGTGAGAGAAAAGCAATTAGTTACATATAAGGGATACCTCATAAGGCTTTCAGCTGATATCTCAGCAGAAACTTTTCAGGCCAGAGAAGAGTGGCATGATATATTCAAAACGCTACAGGAAAAAAAAAAACTAACAACCAAGAATACTCTACCTGGCAAGTTTATCATTCAGAATTGAAGGAGCATTGAATATAGCATTTCCCAGACAAACAAAAGTTAAAGAAGTTCATCACCACTAAGCCGTACAAGAAATGTTAAAGAGCCTTCTTTTTTTTTTTTTTAAAGATTTTATTTATTTATTTGACAGAGAGAGAGACAGCCAACGAGAGAGGGAACATAAGCAGGGGGAATGGGAGAGGAAGAAACAGGCTCCCAGCAGAGAAGGGAGCCTGATGCGGGGCCCTGGACTCTGGGACCACGCCCCAAGGCAAAGGCAGACGCTTAACAACTGAGCCACCCAGGCGCCCCAAGGGCCTTCTTTAAGCAGAAAAGGAAAGGCCATAACTAAAAGTAAGAACATTATGAAAGGAAAAATATCTCACTAATAAAAGCAAACATAATAAACATAGCAACCAATCACTTATAATGCTAATACAAAATTTAAGAGACAAAGGTAGTAAAATCAATTACATCTACAAAAATTAGTTGAGATGTGCAAAATAAAAAGCTATAACTAGGACATCATATACTTAAAACATGGAAGGGGGAGTAAAAATGTAGTGCTTTTAGGATGTGTTCAAACATGGGTAACCATCACCTTAAAATGGACTACTATATACATAGGAGGTTATATATGAACATCACAGTAACCATGACCAAAAACCTGTAGCAGATACACAAGAAAATATAGAGAAAGAGGAGAGGATAGGAAGATGGAGGAGGAGTAGGGGACCCCTTTTTCAGCCGGTTCCCTGAGTCGAATTGGATAGGTACCAGACCAGCCTGAACATCCACGGAATCAGCCTGAGACGCAGGAAGACACATCTGGATCTCTACAAATGAACATCTCCAGCACTGAGTATTGAGGTACAAAGAGGGGAGCTGTGAATCCGCGCACAGATATCGGAAGATAAACGGAAGGGGGAGGGAGCCGCCACGTTCAGGCGCCGGAAAGGCACCTGCACGGGGGAGCAGGCGGACTCGCGGACTGGACTGGCACCCGCAAGAGAGCAGACTGAGACTGTGAGCTGGGGAACACGTGCCACCAGACTTTTCACGGACCTCCAGTGTGCTCACTGGATCCAGACGGAGACCAGGAGCTTCGGGAGCGTGCGGGGGTGGCTGGCGGCTGGCAGCCAGCGGCTGGCAGCATTAGAAACACAAAGGACAAGGACGCACCAGCCCTGGAAGTGAGGGCTGGGATGCCGGGTGTGGGGCGCACATCCCCGGACCTGCAGGGTTGAGCAGCACCAACAGAAACAGAGTTAAAGTGGCCAGATCATCAGTGGAGAACAGTCTGCGATCCCTCTGTTCTGAGACAGAGCCTGAGATTCGGCCGCTGCTGCTCTCTCAGAAGAGGCACAGCAAACCACCAGAGAAAGCCGCCAGAGAACAAAAGCCTGGAAATACCGGCTCACAGGGTGCCCATCCCCACCCCCCTCACAGGGGACAAGGAGACTCTATCCAAACAGGGTTGCCTGATATTGGCACAGCAGGCCCCTCCCCCAGAAGGCAGGCTGAAAAATCAAGAAGCCCACATCCCTAAGATCCCTATAAAACAAGGGCACACGGCCTGGGTCCTGGTCAATAATTTGGGCTCTGGACAACCCCGCAACCTCTCCTCATCACAATGACAAGAGGAGAAGTCCCCCCCAGCAAAGAAAAGACAATGAGTATGTGGCCTCTGCCACAAAACTAATGGATATGGATATAACCAAATTGTCAGAAATGGAGTTCAGAGTAACAGTGGTCAAGATGATGTGTAGACTTGAAAAAAGTATTAACGAAAATGTTAATGAGAATATAGAATTTCTAAGGGCGGAAATGAGAGCGAATCTGGCAGAAATTAAAAATTCTATGAGCCAAATGCAGTAAAACCTAGAGGCTCTGACGGCCAGGGTAAATGAGGCAGAAGAACGTATTAGCGAATTGGAGAATGGGTTAGTTGAAGAACAAGCGAAAATAGAATCTGGACTTAAAAAAATCCACGCCCACGAATGTAGGTTACTGGAAATCACTGACTCAATGAAACGATCCAATGTCAGAAACATCGGCATCCCCGAGGGGGTGGAGAAAAACAGAGGTCTAGAAGAGATATTTGAACAAACTGTAGCTGAAAACTTCCCTAATCTAACAAGGGAAACAAACATTCGTGTCCAAGAGGCAGAGAGGACCCCTCCCAAGCTCAACTACGACAAACCTACACCACGTCACGTCATAGTGCAATTCGCAAATATTAGATCCAAGGATACAGTATTGAAAGCGGCCAGGCAAAGAAATCTCTCACGTACCAAGGCAAAGGTATCAGGATTACGTCAGACCTGTCTACAGAGACCTGGAATGAGAGAAAGGCTTGGGGGGGCATTTTTAAAGCTCTTTCAGAGAAAAACATGCAGCCAAGGATCCTTTATCCAGCAAAGCTGTCATTCAGAATTGATGGAGAAATAAAGACGTTCCAAAATCGCCAATCATTAACCAATTTCGTAACCACGAAACCAGCCCTACAGGAGATATTAAGGGGGGCTCTATAAAGGTAAAAAGGCCCCAAGAGTGATACAGAGCAGCAAGTCACAACCGATACAAAGACTTTAAAGAGAAATGGCATCATTAAAATCATATCTGTCAATAATCTCTATCAATCTAAATGGCTTAAACTCTCCCATAAAACGCCACAGGGTTGCAGATTGGATAAAAAGACATGACCCATCCATTTGCTGTCTACAAGAGACTCATTTTGAACCCAAAGATGCATTCAGACTTAGAGTAAGGGGATGGAGTACCATCTTCCACGCAAATGGACCTCAAAAGAAAGCTGGAGTAGCAATTCTCATATCAGATAGACTGGATTTTAAACTAGAGGCCATAGAGAGAGATACAGAAGGGCACTATATTATTCTTAAAGGAAGTATTCAACAAGTGGATATGACAATTATTAATATATATGCCCCCAACAGGGGAGCAGCAAGATACACAAGCCAACTCTTAACCAAAATAAAGAGACATATAGATAAGAACACAGTAATAGTAGGGGACCTCAACACCCCACTATCAGAAATAGACAGAACACCCTGGCAAAAACTAAGCAAAGAATCAAAGGCTTTGAATGCCATACTCGACGAGTTGGACCTCATAGATATATATAGAACACTACACCCCAGAACCAAAGAATACTCATTCTATTCAAATGCCCATGGAACATTCTCAAGAATAGATCATGCTCTGGGACACAAAACAGGTCTCAGCCAATACCAAAAGATTGAAATTATCCCCTGCATATTCTCAGACCACAACGCTCTGAAATTGGAACTCAACCACAAGGAAAAACCTGGAAGAAACTCAAACACTTGGAGGCTAAGAACCATCCTGCTCAAGAATGACTCGATAAACCAGGAAATCAAAAAACAAATTAAACAATTTATGGAGACCAACGAGAATGAATACACAACGGTCCAAAACCTATGGGATACTGCAAAGGCAGTCCTAAGGGGGAAATACATAGCCATCCAAGCCTCACTCAAAAGAATAGAAAAATCTAAAATGCAGTTTCTATATTCTCACCTCAAGAAACTGGAACAGCAACAGAGGGACAGGCCTAACCCACTGACAAGGAAGGAGTTGACCAAGATTAGAGCAGAAATNCCTTAAGATCAGGAACACGACAAGGATGCCCACTCTCGCCACTATTATTCAACATAGTACTAGAAGTCCTTGCAACAGCAATCAGAAGACAAAAAGGGATCAAAGGTATCCAAATCGGCAAAGAAGAAGTCAAACTGTCTCTCTTTGCAGATGACATGATACTCTATATGGAAAACCCAAAGGAATCCACTCCCAAACTATTAGAAGTTATAGAACAATTCAGTAAGGTGGCAGGATACAAAATCAATGCCCAGAAATCAGTTGCATTTCTATACACGAATAACGAGACTGAAGAAAGAGAAATTAGGGAATCCATCCCATTTACAATAACACCAAAAACCATGCGTTACCTTGGAATTAACTTAACCAGAGACGTAAAGGACCTATATGCTAGAAACTATAGATCACTTTTGAAAGATATTGAGGAAGACATAAAAAGATGGAAAAATATTCCATGCTCATGGATTGGAAGAATTAACATAGTTAAAATGTCCATACTACCCAGAGCAATCTACACTTTCAATGCTATCCCGATCAAAATACCGAGGACATTTTTCAAAGAACTGGAACAAATAGTCCTTAAATTTGTATGGAACCAGAAAAGGCCCCGAATCTCCAAGGAACTGTTGAAAAGGAAAAACAAAGCTGGGGGCATCACAATGCCGGATTTCGAGCTGTACTACAAAGCTGTGATCACAAAGACAGCATGGTACTGGCACAAAAACAGACACATCGACCAATGGAACAGAATAGAGAACCCAGAAATGGACCCTCGGCTCTTTGGGCAACTAATCTTTGATAAAGCAGGAAAAAACATCCGGTGGAAAAAAGACAGTCTCTTCAATAAATGGTGCTGGGAAAATTGGACAGCTACATGCAAAAGAATGAAACTTGACCACTCTCTCACACCATACACAAAAATAAACTCCAAATGGATGAAAGACCTCAATGTGAGACAGGAATCCATCAAAATTCTAGAGGAGAACATAGGCAACAACTTCTATGACATCGGCCAGAGCAACCTTTTTCACGACACATCTCCAAAGGCAAGAGAAATAAAAGATAAAATGAACTTATGGGACTTTATCAGGATAAAGAGCTTCTGCACAGCCAAGGAAACAGTCAAAAAAACTAAGAGACAGCCCACGGAATGGGAGAATATATTTGCAAAGGACACCACAGATAAAGGACTGGTATCCAAGATCTACAAAGAACTTCTCAAACTCAATACACGAGAAACAAATAAACAAATCATAAAATGGGCAGAAGATATGAACAGACACTTTTCCAATGAAGACATACAAATGGCTAACAGACACATGAAAAAATGTTCAAAATCATTAGCCATCAGGGAAATTCAAATCAAAACCACACTGAGATACCACCTTACGCCAGTTAGAATGGCAAAGATAGACAAGGCAAGAAACAACAATTGTTGGAGAGGATGTGGAGAAAGGGGATCCCTCCTACATTGTTGGTGGGAATGCAAGTTGGTACAGCCACTCTGGAAAACAGTGTGGAGGTCCCTTAAAAAGTTAAAAATTGAACTACCCTATGACCCAGCCATTGCACTACTGGGTGTTTACCCCAAAGATACAGACGTAGTAAAGAGAAGGGCCATATGCACCCCAATGTTCATAGCTGCATTGTCCACAATAGCCAAATCATGGAAGGAGCCGAGATGCCCTTCAACAGATGACTGGATTAAGAAGCTGTGGTCCATATATACAATGGAATATTACTCAGCTATCAGAAAGAACGAATTCTCAACATTTGCTGCAACATGGACGGCACTGGAGGAGATAACACTAAGTGAAGTAAGTCAAGCAGAGAAAGACAATTATCATATGATTTCTCTCACCTGGAACATAAGAACTAGGAAGATCGGTAGAGGAAGAAAGGGATAAAGAAAGGGGGGTAATCAAGGGGGAATGAAGCATGAGAGACTATGGACTATGAGAAACAAACTGAGGGCTTCAGAGGGGAGGGGGTGGGGGAATGAGAGAGACTGGTGATGGGTAGTAAGGAGGGCACGTATCGCATGGTGCACTGGGTGTTAAACGCAACTAATGAATCATCGAACTTTGCATAGAAACCCGGGATGTACTGTATGGCGACTAACATAATATAATAAAAAAAATTTTTAAAATACACTTATAAACAAAAAGAATATAAGAATGAAATTTATATTTTTCTAACTGAAAAGTAATCTCATTGGAAAATCTTTTCAAAGTTGTTTCTTGTGTAACACTGTGGGCCTATTTAACTGATATGTATGCATTTATTTATTTTAGCTGATTTTTTTTAGACGTTCTTAGAGAATTCAGTTAGAATGTTCATGGAAAAACTATTCCAATACTTCAAGCCTTTCCAAGTGTTCCAAATGACATTATTGCTGTGGTAGGCATGGTTTTAATATATATGCCACTGGAAAGGTTTTAATATATATGCCACGTTCTCAAACATGGTCCCCAGAGGCATCAGCATCTCTAGAGAACTTGCTACAAATGCAAACTCTTGGGCTCCACCCCAGACCTTCTGAATCAGAAGCACGTGGGAACAGCAACGTGTTTTTTAAAGCCTTCCAGATAGTTAAAAAAAAAAAAAAGCTTTCCAAGTAATTAATATATAAGTTCAAATATGGGAACTAGGATACTTACTAGACATTCCCAACACCATTGAAACAAATTGATAACTGATTGATGAAAGCAGTTTGAATTCAATGAAATAAAATTGAAGATTTTTGTTGCATCTTACCTCCTGTGTTGGTATTTGTGTTCTGTTGGTCTCTCTAGTCAGTCAGAGTATGTTATTTGGAAGAAACTGTGTGTTGTTGATATCATTTCTTCCTTAAAAGTTTAGATTTCACGGCCATTTGGAGCTAGAGTTTTCTTCATGAAAAGGTATCTATATTGTAGTTTCAATTTCTTTGATAGTTACAGGATTGTTCCAATTTTCAGTTACTTCTTGAGTCCTTTTAGGGTTTTTTTTTTTTCTAAAAATTTGCCCATTCCATCTAAATTTTCAAATGTATAGACATAAAATTGTTTATATCCTCTAATACATCTTCTTAATGCTGAAGAATCTGAAATGATATTCCCCTTTTCTACTTTCGACTTTAATTCTTGGTTGGAATCTATTATTTTTCTTCTTCATACGGTCTGTTCTAATTTGACTGATTGCTTTCTAGGACTGCAGCACAAGGGTCAATCTGGGATTTATTTTCATGTACTGCAACTTAAAGAAAAAAACCAAAAATAATGGTTATGGAAGATGTTAATACTAAGGGAAGCCAGGTGAAGGGTGAAAGGGAATTGTTTGTATTATCCTTGCAACTCTTCTATAAACCTATAATTATTCCAAATAAAAAGCTTATTTAAAAAGAAAAGAAAGAAAATATAGAGAAAGAAAGCCAGGCATAACACTAAAGCCATCAAACCACAAGGAAAGAGAGCAAAAGAAGAATGAACAAAGAACTACAAAAACAACCAGAACACATTTAACAAAATGGCAATAAGTTCATAACCATCAGTGATCATTTTAAATGTAAACGGACTAAGTGCTCCAATCAAAAGAAATAAAGAGACTGACTGGATTAATAAAAATTTAAAAAGACTAATCTATATGCTGTCTACAAAAGACTCACTGTATTTTTTTTTAAGTAGGCTCCTTGCCCAGCATGAAGCTCAATATTGAGCTTGAACTCACCAACTCACCACCCTGAGATTTGCTAAGCTAAGATCAAGAGTTGAATGAGCCACCTAGGAGCCCCAAGAGACTCACTCTAGATCAAAAGATACATATAACCTGAAAGCAAAGGAATGAAAAGAGATACATTATGCAAATGGAAGAAAACAGAATAAAAGCCTTGTATGAAAAACCCACAGCCAACATTATACTCAATGGTGAAAAACTGAGAACTTTTCCCAGAAAGTCAGGAACAAGATAAGAAAGCCCACTGTCACCACTTTTATTCAACATAGTACTAGAAGCCCTAGTCACAATGATTACACAACATAAAGAGAGAAAAGGCATCCCAATTTGGTAAAGAAGAAGTAAAATTCTATTTACAGATGATATGAGACTATATATATAAAACCCTAAAAAGGGGCGCCTGGGTGGCGCAGCCGTTAAGCGTCTGCCTTCGGCTCAGGTCATGATCCCAGTGTCCCCAACAGAGCCCCACATCAGGCTCCCTGCTCGGTGGGAAGCCTGCTTCTCCCTCTCACACTCTCCTTGCTTGTGTTCCCTCTTTCGCTCTGTCAAATAAATAAAATCTTAAAAAAAAAAAAAAGTAAAGAAAACCCTAAAGACTCCATCAAAAAACTACTAGAATAAACTAATTTGGTAGAGTTGCAGGATACAAAATCAACATATAAAAATCTGTTGCATTCCTATAAAATAATAATGAAGCAGCAGAAAGTGAAATTAAGAAAACAATCCCACTTACAATTACACCAAAAACAGTATCTTAAAGAGGTGAAAGACCTGTTCTCTGAAAACTATAAAACACCAATGAAAGAAATTAAAGGAGACACCCCCCCCAAAAAGAAAAAGACATTTCATGCTCATGGGTTGGAAGAACAAATATTGTTAAGATGGCTACACCACCCAAAACTATTTACAGAATGCAATTCCTGTCAAAATACCTGTAACATTTTTCACAGAACTAGAACAAACAATCCTAAAATTTGTATAGAACCACAAAAGATCCTAAATACCTAAAGCAATCTTAAAAAAGAAAAACTAGGGGTGCCTGGGTGGTGCAGTCGTTAAGCATCTGCCTTCGGCTCAGGGCGTGATCCCGGTGCTCTGGGATCGAGCCCCACATCAGGCTCCTCCGCTAGGAGCCTGCTTCTTTCCTCTCCCACTCCCCCTGCTTGTGTTCCCTTTCTCACTGGCTGTCTCTCTCTGTCAAATAAATAAATAAAATCTTTAAAAAGAAAAAAAAAACCAAAACCCAGAGGTATCACAATTCCAGATTCCAAGTTATATTACAAAGTGGTAGCAATTAAAACAGTGCGGCGCTTACCTTATGACAGTTAGAATGGCAAAAATAGACAAGGCAAGAAACAACAATTGTTGGAGAGGATGTGGAGAAA
>NC_048221.1:86654000-86741422 GCF_002007445.2 Ailuropoda melanoleuca | reverse complement strand
TTATACGCAACTAATGGAGCATCGAACTTTACATCGGAATCCAGGGATGTACTGTATGGTGGCTAACATAATATAATAAAAAATCATCAAAAAAATAAAAATTAGGGGCGCCTGGGTGGCACAGCGGTTGGGCGTCTGCCTTCACGCTCAGGGCATGATCCCAGCGTTCTGGGATCGAGCCCCACATCGGGCTCCTCTGCTGTGAGCCTGCTTCTTCCTCTCCCACTCCCCCTGCTTGNACATAAGGACTAGGATGATCGGTAGGGGAAGAAAGGGATAAAGAAAGGGGGGTAATCAGAAGGGGGAATGAAGCATGAGAGACTATGGACTATGAGAAACAAACTGAGGACTTCAGAGGGGAGGGGGGTGGGGGAATGGGATAGACTGGTGATGGGTGGTAAGGAGGGCACGTATTGCATGGTACACTGGGTGTTATACGCAACTAATGGAGCATCGAACTTTACATCGGAATCCAGGGATGTACTGTATGGTGGCTAACATAATATAATAAAAAATCATCAAAAAAATAAAAATTAGGGGCGCCTGGGTGGCACAGCGGTTGGGCGTCTGCCTTCACGCTCAGGGCATGATCCCAGCGTTCTGGGATCGAGCCCCACATCGGGCTCCTCTGCTGTGAGCCTGCTTCTTCCTCTCCCACTCCCCCTGCTTGTGTTCCCTCTCTCGCTGGCTGTCTCTATCTCTATCGAATAAATAAACAAAAAATCTTTAAAAAAAATAAAGAAAGAAATAAATAATTTAAAAAATTTAAAAAATTAAAAAAAAAACAGTGTGGTACTGGCATAAAAACAGACACACAGATCAACAGGATAGAATTAAAAAAAAAAAAACTCAGAAATAAACCCACAATTATATAGTTAATCGACAAAGGAGGAGTGAATATAAAATGGGAAAAAGACAGTCTCTTCAACAAATGGTTTTGGGAAAACTGGACAGCAACATGAAAAAGAATGAAACTGAACCACTTTCTTCTACTATACACAAAAATAAACTCAAAATGGATTAAGGACAAATATGAGACTGAAACCATAAAAATCCTTGAAAAGAGCACAGGCAGTAATTTCTCTGACATCAGCCATAGGCAACATCTTTTAAGATCTGTCTCCTGAGACAAGGAAAATAAAATAAAAAATAAACACTTGGGACGTCATCAAAATAAAAAGTTTCTTCACAGTGAAGGAAACAAAATGAAAAGGTAACCTAATAAATAGAAGTTATCTGCAAATGACATATCCAATAAAGGATTAGTATCGAAAATATCTAAAGAACTGATACAACTCAACACTCCAAAAACAAATAATCCAATTTAAAAGTGGGCAGAAAACATAAACAGACATTTCTCCAAAGAAGACATACAGATGACGAAAATATCTAAAGAACTGATACAACTCAACACTCCAAAAACAAATAATCCAATTTAAAAGTGGGCAGAAGACACAAACAGACATTTCTCCAAAGAAGACATACTGATTAGTATTGAAAATATCTAAAGAACTGATACAACTCAACACTCCAAAAACTAATAATCCAATTTAAAAGTGGGCAGAAGACATAAACAGACACTTCTCCAAAGAAGACATACAGATGACCAGCAGACACATGAAAAGATGCTCAACATCACTCATCATCAGGGAAATGCAAATCAAAACCACAATGAGATATCACCTCACACTTGTCAGAATGGTTAAAATCAAAAGTAATAGAAACAAAAAGTGTTGGCAAGGATGTGGAGGAAAAGGAACCCTCATGTACTGTTGGCAGGAAGGCAAATTGGGGCAGCCATTGTGGAAAACAGCATTGAGGTTCCTTAAAAAGTTAAAAATAGAACTACCCTATGATCCAGTAATCACACTACTGGGTATTTACCCCCAAAATACAAAAACACTAATTCAAAGGGATACATGCACCCCCGTTTATTGTTGAAGTATTTAAAATAGCCAAACTAGGGGCACCTGGGTGGCACAGTCAGTTAAGCATCTGACTTAGCTTTGGCTACGGTCGTGATCTCAGGGTGGTGAGACTGAGCTCCACATTAGGCTCTGTTCTCAGCATGGAGTCTCCTTCAGATTCTCTCTCCCTCGCCTTCTGCCCTTCCCCCTCGTGCTTACGCTCTCTTTCTAAAATAAACAAATATATCTTTTAAAAATTTTTTTAAATTAAATAAAACAGCCAAACTCTGGAAGTAGCCCAAGTGTCCACTGATAGATTAATGGATAAAGAAGAGGTGATACACATACACACACACACAGGAATATTACTCAGTCATCAAAAAGAATGAAATCTTGCCAATTGCAATGACGCAGACAGAGCTAAGGGGTATAATGCTAAGTGAAATAAGTCAGAGAAAGACAAATACCATATGATTTCATGCATATGTGGAATTTAAGAAACAAAACAGATAAACATAGAGGAAGGGGGAAAAGAGGGAGGCAAACCATAAGAGACTCTTAATTATAGACAACAAACTGAGGGTTGCTAGAGGGGAACTGGGTGGGGGGGTGGGCTAAATGGGTGAGGATATTAAGGAGGGCACTTGTAATGAGCACTAGGTATTATATCTAAGTGATGAATCACTAAATTCTACTCCTGAAACCAATATTACCCTATACATTAACTAACTAGAATTTAAATAAAAACTTGAACAAAGCAAATGAGCAAAGAAAAAAAAAGACAAACCAAGAAAGAGACTCTTAACTACAAACAGATAGATGGTTACCAAAGGGGAGATTGGTGGGGGCATAGGGGAAATAGGGGATGGGAATTAAAGAGTATATTTACCATGATGAAAAAAAAAACAACTATAAGACAGTGATGAACGAACTAAAGATGACACAAAGAAATGGAAAAATATTGCAAGCTCATGGATTAAAAGAATAATATTGTTAAAATGTCCATACTACCCAAAGGAATCTGCAGATTCAATGTAATCCCCATCAAAATATCAATAGTATTTTTCATAGAACTAGAGCAAATAATCCTGAAATTTGTATGGAACCACAAAAGATCCCAGATAGCAAAAACAATCTCAAGAAGGAAGAACAAAGCTGGAGGTATCATAATCCCAGATCTCAAACTATACTACAAAGCTATACAACTATGTTATGGTAATCAAAACAAAATGGTACTGGCACAAAAACAGAAACATAGATTAATGGAAGAGAATAAAGAGCCCAGAAATAAACCCACATTTATATAGTCAATCTATGACAAAGGAGGCAAAGGCAAAAAATAGACAATGAGAAAAAGACAATCTCCTTAATAAATGGTAGTGGGAAAACTGGACATTTACATGCAAAAGAATGAAACTGGACCACATTCTTACACCATATACAAAAATAAACTCAGATTAAAGACCTAAATATGAGATCCAAAACCATAAAACTCCTAGAAGAAAACATGTGCAGGAAACTCGTGGACATTTGTCTTAGCAATATTTTGGGATCTGACCCCTCAGACATGGACAACAAAAGCAAAATAAATAAATTTTTTTTTAAAAAAAAGCAAAAATAGGGGCACCTGGGTGGCTCAGTTGGTTAAGGACCTGACACTTGATTTTGGCTCAAGTCATGGTCTCAGGGTCGTGAGAGTGAGCCCTCTTGTCAGGCTCCACATGGGCACGGAACCTGCTTGGGATTCTCTCTTTCCCTCTACCCCACCTTGCTCGCTCTCTCTCTCAAAAAAAAAAAAAAAAAGGCAAAAAATAAATAACTGGGACTACACCAAACTAAATAGCTTTTACACAGTGAAGGAAACCAGCAAAATGAAAAGGCAACCTCCTGAATGGGAGAAGAGATTTGCAAATAATATATCCAATAAAAAGATAATATCCAGGGTGCCTGGGTGGCTCAGTTGTTAAGCGTCTGCCTTCAGCTCAGGTCATGATCCCAGGGTCCTGGGATTGAGCCCCACGTCAGGCTCCCTGCTCAGCGGGGAGCCTGCTTCTCCCTCTGCCACTTCCCCTATTTGTGTTCCCTCTCTCACTGTCTCTCTCTCCCTGTCAAATAAAAAAAGAAAATCTTTAAAAAAAGAGAGAGATAATATCCAAAATATATAAAGAACTCAGAAACAACACCAAAAAAAAAAAATGAACAACCCAGTTTAAAAAATGGGCAGAGATTATCTGAATTAACATTTTCCCAAAGACATAGAGATGGAGCAGACATATGAAAAGATGGCTCAACATCATTAATCATCAGGAAAACAGAAATCAAAACCACAATGAGATATCATGTCACATCAGTAGGGATAGCTATTATCAAAACGACAAGAAATATGTACTAGCAAGGAGGGGGGAAAAAGAGAACCCTCACGCACTATTGGTGAGAATGTAAACTGGTGCAGCCACTATGGAAAACAGTATGGAGGATCCGTCAAAAAATTGAGAACAGAAATACCATATGATCCAGTAATTCTACTTCTGGGTATTTACCTGAAGAAAACAAAAACATTAACTTAAAAAGATTCACCCCTATGTTTATGGGGCACTATTTGTAATTGCCAAGCTACAGAAGCAACCTAAGTATCCATAGATAGATGAATGAATAAAGAAGATATCTACACAAAGGAGTATTACTCAGCCATAAAAAAGAATGAAATCTTGCCATTTGTGACATGGATGGACCTAGAGGGTATTATGCTTAGTGAGATAAGGCAGATGGAGAATGAGAAACACCAAATGATTCATTATATGTGCCATCTAAAAAATACATGAAAAAACAATTTTTGAAAAAGCTGACTCATAAATACAGAAAACAAATTGGTGATTGCTAGAGGGGCAAGGTGTGAGAAGATGAGCAAAACAATTATAAGTCACAGGGATGAAATGTGCAGCATAGAGAATACAATCAATAATATTGTAATAACTTTGTGTAGTGACAGATGGTAACTACACTGACAGTGAGTGTTTCGTAATGTATATAAATGTCAAATCACTATGTTACACATCTGAAACTGATGTAACATCGTATGTGAACTGTATATACTTACAACAAAATATTTTTTAAAATAAAGGGGCACCTGGCTGGTTTAACCTGTAGAGCACGCAACTCTCACTCTCAGGGTCGTGAGTTCAAGCCCCACATTGGCCATGTAGCCTACTTAAAAAACTAATAAAAAATAAAAATAAACTAAAAAATAAAAATTCCTTATTTAATTTTGCTCTGCTAAAAATCTACTTTGATATTCTACTTCCGTTCGCAAAGGAAACAAACAGTATTTTTTAATTCTCTCACCATTTTTTTTTTAAGAGAGGGAGAGGAGAGGGGCAGAGAGAGAGAGAGAGAGAATCTTAAGCAGGCTCCGTGCCCAGCATGAAGCCTGACACAGGGCTTGATGTCACGACCCTGAGACCATGACCTGAGCCAAAAATCAAGAGTTGGATGTTTAGCCAACTGAGCCACCCAGGTGCCCCACCCTCACAACTATTCTAACATATACTACACACAAATATTTTCATGACTTATATAAGTTTCTTAAAACTTTTCATATAAGTTAGCTCTATGCCCAATGAGGGGCTTACACTCATGACTCCAAGATTAAGAGTCACATGCTCTACAAACTGAGCCAGCCAGTGCCCTTAAAACTTTTATTTTTTTATTTTTATTTATTATTTATTTATTTATTCATTTTTAAGCAGGCTCCCTGCCCAGCACGGAGCCCAACACGGAGCCTGAACTGACAACACTGAAATGAAGAACTGAGCTGAGATCAAGGGTTGGATTCTTAACAGACTGAGCCACCCAGCTGCCCCAAAACTTTTATTTTTTTTTAAGTATTTATTAAAACAATTTTATTTAGGGGCACCTTGGTGGCTGTCGGTTAAGTGTCTGCTTTTGTCTCAGGTCATGATCCTAGGGTCCTGGGATCGAGTTCTGCATTGAGCTCCTTGCTCGGCAGGGAGCCTGCTTCTCCCTCTGCCCGCTGCTCCCCCTGCTCGTTCTCTTCCTCTCTCTCTCAAATAAAAAAATCTTTTAAAAAAATAAAATAAAACAATTTTATTTAAAGTCAGTATTTCTACTATCACTCAACTATTTGCATAAAATGATAGTTACAAATCATTTTCAGACCATCTCCTATTAGGAAAAAAGTATGATTGATTTAAATTTCCTTTAAATATTTTTAAAATATATGTACATTAATTGCAAACCACAATCCTCACACTACAACAGCTATCTTTTTTTTTTTCATGGTCCATTTTAATATTCACCTATATGCATTTAGTTTTTACCTGTTTCATTCAAAAATATAAACAAGTGGAGCAATGTTTTTATAGATTTAACTATTTTGTTTAAAAGCAAATTCATACTTGTATAAGGAGCTGAAGTTTCTAAATAATATTAACTGTCTTGTAAAATTTTTTTTTAAATATCCTTACCAAGTGAGTTACCTCAATAAAACATGAAAATCCAAATAGAATATTTAATGGCACTATTTCACCCTATAAACCATCAGAAACACCTTTTCCATGAATGTCTATGGAAGTCTAAGAAAAATATGTTTATGAGATTTATTTAACTTTAGAGAATTATACAACAACTAGTCAAGTAGAATTCATCCTACATAAAGTAATTTATCCATTGAGTTTTTTTGCTGAATTGCAGCCATATTTCTGTCAGTTCAAATGATGATCTATATATGAGAGTAATCTGACACAAGACAGTAAAGCTTAATCCTTCACTATATCATAATCTATTTATTCTGCATGTTAAGAGGATTTCAGATTTAAAAATTATACAGGAAGTGATGCCAGAAATGTACACAGAAAAAGATTTTCCTAAAATATTAGATTTTAATGTCTATATAACATGAATAGACTATTTAAAAATGTCAAAAATGTCAAAAAATGTCTAAGGTAACATAAATGACTTCTTTATTTTAAAATGTCAAATAAATGTCATTTCATTTTTAAGAGGTAGAATTAAAGTCTTCATTTGATAACATTTTATAGAAAAGAAATTAAATCTAAATTCAGAAATTTATTGAAGGGGGGACTAGCCAGAAGTCAGCATGTTCTCATTTTACGTCACTTAATAAAGTTACCACCATCAAGAGAGGAGAAATGTGCTCACATAATTCACAAGAAGAGTAAAAGGCACAGTCAGACTAAAAGAAGATCCCTTGCTTTACTCTGTAATTATTCACATTATATATTTTTAAAAAATTACTCATGACAAATACAAGAGATGCCACTAATTTCTTCTTCGAAAACCTGTCCCGCTCATAACCCTGGAAGGGACAGACCCCTTGTGCCACTTTACCCTGTCCCTTCACTCCCAACCCTACCTCTAGAACACAACTGATTGAAGCAATCTGTTATTCTCTCCTGGGAATTTGGAATCAGAAGATGGGACACTTAATTGTGGGTTGAAGAGCTAGAAGTCATGTGGAGTATAAGTCTTAGGCTATCATTTTGAAATGGTCATAAGGCCATATGCAAGTAAATATGTAAGCAGGAAAGTCAGTTTATAATGAATAAGAAGAGAGAAGCAAACATGCAGAGAAATGTCAACAAGCCAGCTGGTTCCAGAGAACTGTTTCCTAGAAGCTGCCAGGAACTGAATGAAATGAAATGCCCTTTAAGATATCAGCTCTTTCCAAGAGAGTTTTACTTGAACCTTTTTGAATCCTTTCTGCTTTCATAAACAAACATTCCTTGATTATGACAATGATTCAGAAAACATTTCATACACAGAATTTTACAAAATAATTAAGGACTTCCAAAAACAAGACAGAATGAAGAAACAAACTCAAATTTCCTTTAAATATCTGAGAACTACTGCTTTTGTAAATATGAATAGCATGAGAGAAATGACACCGTTAAATAGATATTGCCCTTTATCCCTCAAAAATCTGCAGTAAAGGGGCACCTGGTTGGCTCAGTCAGTGAAGCATGCAGCTTTTGATCTTGGGGTTGTGAGTTTGAGCCCCACATTGGGCGTCAAACTTACTTTTTAAAAAAATCTGCAGTAAAGCACTCAAGCTGTGAAACTTCCTTAACCCAGAACCTGTTAACGTCTTACAGGATGTTAATGTCTAGATTTAATTTGACCTACCTCCTCCATATTTGTGTGATTTTTTCAGTCTCTTAATCTTAGACTATTTTATTCTTTGTATCACTTGAACATATTTTATCATTTTGTTATTTACACTTTCTGCTTGTTCTAAATTGGTCTTAGTTTATATCACTGTCTTAATATTTTTGCTATCTTACCACTTTAAACTCTTATTTTTATCCTCTTATTTAATACTTCCTAAATTTGCATTCAAGTGTCTATTTTATCCATATTAGATGACTCTTTTTTTTTTAACTTATTTATTTTTAGGTAAGCTCTATGTCCAACGTGGGGCTTGAACTCACCACCCTGAGAGCAAGAGTTATATGCTCTACCAACTAAGCCAGCCAGGTACCCCCAGATTAGATACCTTTTAATGTTATTTATTTTTTCTCTGAATTTAAACTATATATTATAGAATGTTTTTTAAAATACATAGAGTTTTTAAGGAATAAAATTTGAAACTTCTATTTCTTTTTACTCTTCTTTTCTGTAAATAGTGGCATACCTCATTTTATTGCACTTTGCTTTACTGGATTTCAAAGAAATTACGGGTGGTTTTGTTTTGTTGTTTTTGTTTTTACAAACTGAAGGTTTGGGGCAACCTTGCATTGAGTAAGTCATTTTTCCAACAGCAGTCATTGCTTGCTTCATGTCTCTGTGTCATATTCTGATAACTCTTCCAATATTTCAAACTTTGTTATTATTACTATATTTGTTATGATGATCTATCATCAGTGATCTTTGATGTTACTATTGTAATTGCCTTGGGGCACCACAAACTGAACCCACATAAGATGACGAACTTAATAAATGTTCTGTGAGTTCTGACTGCTCTACCAATAAGCCATTCCTCTGTCTCTCTCCCTCTCTTTGGCTCTCCCTATTACCTGCAGCACAGCAATATTAAAATTAAGCCAATCAATAATCCTACAATAGCCTCGAAGTGTTCAAGTAAAACAAGGAGTGGCAGGTCTCTCACTATAAATCAGAAGCTAGAAATGATTAAGCTTAGTAAAGATGGCATATCAAAAGCTGAGACAGGCCAAAATCTAGGCCTCTTGCACCTAACAGCCACATTGTGAATGCAAAGGAAAAGTCCTTGAAGGAAATGAAAAGTGCTACAACAGTGATCATATGAACAGTAAGAAAGTGAAACAGCCTTATTTATTGCTGATATGGAAAAAGTCTTAGTGGGCTGGATAGAAGATTAAATCAGCCACAACAATCCCTTAAGCCAAAACCTAATCCGGGGTAAGGCCCTAACTCTTCAATTTTATGAAGGCTCAGAGAAGTGAGGAAGCTGCATAAGAAAAGTCTGAAGCTAGCAGAAATTGGCTCACGTGTTTAAGGAAAGAATCCATCTCCATAACATAAAAGTGTAAAGTGACGCAGCAAGTGCTGACGTAGAAGCTGCAGGAAGTTCTCCAGAAGATCTAGCTAAGATCATTAATGCAAGTGGCTGCACTAAAAAACAGACTGCCAATGTAGACAAAACCACCTTCTACTGGAAGAAGGTGCCATCTAGGACTTTCATAGCTAGAAGGAAAGCCAATGCCTGGCTTCAAAGGATAGGCTCTCTTTTTAGGAGCTAATGCAGCTGGTGACTTGAAGTTGAAGCTAATGCCCACTTACCATTCCCAAAATCCTAGAACTAGAATTATGCCAGATCTGCTCTGCCTGTGCTCTAGAAACGCAACAACAAAGCCTGTTTGAATGATTGCACATCTGTTTACAACATAGTTTACTGAATATTTTGAGATTACTGCTCAGAAAAAGAGATTCCTCTGAAAATGTTACTGTTCATCACCAAGGCACCTGAGCTCTGATAGAGATGCAAAATGAGATTTTTGTGTTTCATGCCTGCTAGCACAACATCTAATCTGTAGTCCAAGGATCAGTGAGTCATTTCTACTTTCAAGTCTTATTACTGAAGAAATGAATTTCATAAGGTGCCATAGATACTGATTCCTCTGATGGATCTGGGCAAAGGAAACTGAAACCTTCTGGAAAGCATTCACCATTCTAGATGCCATTTAGAAATTCATGATTCATGGGAAGAGGACAACATGAACAGGAGTTTGGAAGAAATGGATTCCAACCTTCATGGATGACTTTGAGCAGTTCAAGACATCAGTGGAGGAAAAAACTGCAGATGTGGTGAAAACAGAGAACTAGAACTAGATACAGAGCCTGAAGATGGGACTAAATTTCTGTGACTGAATCTCATGATGAAACTTAAATGGATTAGGAAAGTTTCTTATGGATGAAGAAAGTGGTTTCTTGAGTTGGAACCTATTCCTGATGAAGATGCTGTGAAGACTGTTGATATGACAATGAAGGAGTTAGGACATTATATAAACTTAGCTAATAAAGCAGTGGCAGGGTATAAGAGGATGGACGCCGATTTTGAAAGAAGTTCTGTTACTGCTGGTAAGATGCTATCAAACAGCATCCCACGGTACAGAGAAATCATTCGTGAAAGCAAGAGTCTACTGATGTGGCAAACTTCACTGTTGTCTTATTTTAAGAAATTGCCGAAGCCACCTGAACCTTCAGCAACCACCGCCCTGATAAGTCAGCAGCCATCAATACCAAGGCAAGACTCTACCACCGAAGATCCCAAGTCAGTGGAAGCTCATCTGAGCTTTAAAAATACTTTAAATTAAGGTATGTGTATTTTTAGTATATGTAAAATACTATTGTACATTAACAGACTATACTATAGTGTAAACATAACCTTTATACACTTGGGAAACCAAAAAATTCATTTGATTCACTTTATTGCAGTGGTTTAGAACCGAACCTGCAACATCTCTGAGGTATGTCCGTATGTTATAAAACTGGGATCACAGAACATATATAGTTTAGGGTCCTGTTTTTTTTTTTTTTTTTTTTAGTTGAGTATATTGCAATTACACTTTACCACTCAGCTGTTGATCAGCATTTAGGTAAGTTTCATTTTAGGGTTTACATTAACATTGACATATTTACATTATTTTTAGATACCTATTTCTGGGTATTTCCTTAAATCAAATTCCTAGAGTTGGAATGCTATGTGAAAGAAAATTAACGTTTTTAAGAATTTTAAAACATATCACATTGTTTTCCACACAATTTAACACACATTCTCCGGAAACATGTGTGAAAATGATTTTTTTACTGCATCCTCAATAAATTTTCATTTTTCTTTGTTAATTTGATAGATTGTTTCAGTGCACTGCTTTTATTTTGAACAATTTTTAAAATATGTATGAGCATTTCATTTATTCTTTCATAAATTGCTTCTTGATCTATTTTGCACTCTTAAATGGAAATACCTTTATTAATTTTGTTGACTATAAAATATTACAGATTCTGAAAACAAGGGGGAAAGAAGAGTAAAACTGTATCACAAACTCTCTTTGTCAAAATCTAACAAAAACAACTGAAGAACATTTTAAAGGACAGAGAAACCAAACAAGAAAGGAGAAACAACCACATGAAGGGGTCCAAAATAAGCCACTGTGGCATAAAAATCATTTTGAGCTATAGGCATTTGACTTTCTAAAATCCCTTATCTGTCAAAAGCAGAGCTCCCCCAAAGAATTCAATTGTCATAAAGCCCCACCCAGGGAAGAATTCTAATTTCTTTCCTAAAAAAGAAGTCAGCACTACACTCAGTAGATTTTGTAACAAAACGCTGTATGTATCATCTTTTCTCCTCATGGCTCACTTATCTTTCCAAAAAGTCACTTGTTTCTTCATAAGTGCCCCTTCTCCCCATGGCCCTCTAAGAAGTCATTGTTCTCCCAAAAATGCTCTCTACCCTCCCACCCCCTATTAAGATGCTATATAAGCCCCAAATTCCAAATTCTTTAGTCACATTTAACTCCAATGCAACATACAAAATTAAATCTGCTTTTTTTCTCTTGCTAATATGTCTTTGATAGTTTAATTTGCAGGCCCCACAAGAATGAACCTAAGAGGGTAGAGGAAAATTTTTTCCTCTGACGATTTGCCACAATTTTCAAAAAAATGTTGACTGAAGAAATGTGTGTGATGGCTATAATCTTCATCCCACATCCACCCTGAAGAAGCTCTGAAAAAAGAAATGTCAGAAAAATCATGAGATTTCTCACAAATTGTGCCCTGTTTGAAAAAAAAAAAAAAAGATTGAGAAAGTGAGTTGGTAGCTCAGGAAAAAAGGGCTGAAAAGGTCTTTAAAGTACACAAACTCCAAATATAGTGCCTATATCCCAGTGAAGAAATGAGGAAATTTCAGGCCCACTGTTTAAAATGTAAGCGTAGCTGGGGCACCTGGGTGGCACAGTAGTTAAGCGTCTGCCTTCGGCTCAGGGCATGATCCCGGCATTCTGGGATCGAGCCCCACATCAGGCTCCTCCGCTGTGAGCCTGCTTCTTCCTCTCCCACTCCCCCTGCTTGTTCCCTCTCTCTCTGGCTGTCTCTATCTCTGTCGAATAAATAAATAAAATCTTTAAAAAAAAACCAAAAAAAAAAAATGTAAGCATAGCTAACGGTCCACAACAGTAAATCAGAATTTAGCAAAATCAAAAACTAAAAGGAAAGTGAACTATTATAAACTATAAATGTTGAAGAAGAAATACATAAGTAAAATGGAGTAGAATAGTTCTTCCCAGTGGAAAAAAAAAAAAAGCACCAAGGTTACAAAACTAAATGGAGGAAACACTCAACTCTGAGATATCCACCACAGGAAAAGTATACCCCATTGTTAGAAGAAATGAACCCTGGTTCAGACACTTAATAAAATTTCAAAGAAAAAGCACAACCCATTTCCTTTAGAAAAGGCTACACAAATCCCAGCTGAATTACCCTTATTCTCCTATCCCTCCCAACTATAAGAGTACAGAAAGTAAATATAAGGCATTACCCAACCACCAAATTCTAGCTCAGAGAAGATAAACTGGCCACAGATCAGAAGTCAAGAAGGGGTGCACGGCTGGCTCAGTCAATGGAGCATGTGACTCTTGATGTTGGGGTTATAAGTTTGAGCCCCACGTTGAGTGTAGAGATTACTTAAAAAAAATTTTTTTAAATCTTAAAAAAAAAAAAAAGTCAAGGAGAATTTAGTCATATTGTGATGGGGCTGAGCATGAAATCAGCCATATACCTGGCTTGCTAAAATGTTAACACTGAGGCCACTGAGGGGAGGGAAGGTTTCTGAGAAGGGTGGAGAAGGGTGTGGGCCTTTGGAATGCTGAGGCCTGCAAGACCACTCTGCCGTTGCAGTCCATGTGGAGTTGCCTTCTCAAAACTTTTCTAGCCCAAACAGCCACCCTGTGATCTAAGAGATGTAGCCATTGCTGCTTAGACTATGTTTAGCAGAACTCGTAGAACACACAAATTAGCATATCATATCTTTCCATTAAACAGATCCTTCCAGTTTCAGTAAGACCCCTTGTCACACATCATGTGCTTGAGAGACAGTGATAAGGTATTGTGATTTTCCTGAAGGACGAATAAAAGCGGGAGCAAAGAAGAGCAAAGTGTCTTCGTCTCTGAGAGTTGACCCCCTTGCCTTCTTTCACAGCAAAGTTTGGAGTAATCTTTCTTCTGTGGGTACAGGGATTGCTGGCCATTCCCGGCAATATTGGATTAAAGAAAATAGAAAGTCAGAAGAGGCATCTACATCTTAAGAATGGGCACAATAAAGAGAATATCAAGTCAATTAGAAAATCATTTAACAGCATAATGAAAGAAATGAACTTTCTATACAAAAAAACCTACAGATAAAAGCTTAGATTATTAAGATCTTTCTTATTTTATAATATAAGCATTTGGGGTACTCTAAATTTTCCTCTATTTTAGTGCTATAAATTTAATGCTATGAATTTCCCTCTATTCCTGCATCTCACAAGTATTTATATGTTTGCTTGTATTTTCATTTTAATTGAATTCGAACTATGTTGTAATTTCCCTTGAGCCGTCTTTCATCTTTGATCCACAGGTTATTTAGAACTACACTAATTTCCAAATATATGTATTTTCCAGACACCTTTTTTATACTGTTTTATAATTTAATTCCATTATTGTTAGAGAACAGACTTTGTATGGTTTAAGTTTTTAAAACTTTCTTAAGGTTTGTTTCATGCTCCAGGATATGGCTTATCTTGGCCAGGAGACAGCAAGCTATGGCCTTTTTTTACACCAAAATCCAGTCCCTGACAGCTTTTGTATGGTCCAATGATATTGGAATTATTTTTACATTTTAAATGATGAAAATATCAAAAGAACATTTCATGACCTGTGAAAATTAAATGAAATTCAAATTTCAATGTCCATAAATAAAGTATTATTGGAACATAACCAAACTCATTTATTTATGAATTATCTAAGGCTGCTTTTGCACTACAGTGGCAGATGTGAATAGTTGTGACAGAGACCATACAGCTTATAATGCCTAAATATTTACTATCTGGCCTTTTACACAAAACATTTGCTGATCCTATTCTTTGCATATGTTCTATAAGCACTTGAAAAGAATATATATTTTATTCTTTCGGGTGCTGTATTCTCTAATTTCAGTTAGATCCAGTTAGTTGATGTTATTCAGTTGTTCTATATCTTTGCTGATTTTGTTTATCACTTACTGAAAGGAATGTTGAAATTTTCACCTACAAGTGGATTTGCTCATTTCTCCTTTCAGTTCTACCAGTTTTTGCATCGTGTATTTTTTCAAAGCTCTGTTCTTGAGTAGATAAATATTTAGAATTGTTAAGTCTTCTTGATTCTTTCTCATTATGTAATATCCCTGGTAATTTTCCTTGTTATGAAGTTACTTCATCTGATATTAATATAGCCACTCCAAATATTTTACTAGTTTTTGAATGGTGTATCTTTTTTCATCCTTTCCTTTTAACCTACCTACAGCATTAAACTTAAAATGGGTTTCTTGTAGACAGAATATAATAGAGTCTTTTTAAAAATTATTATTGAATCTGACAACTGCTATATTTCAATTGCTGTATTTAGACCATTTATATTTAATATAAATATTGATGTTTGGATTTAAGTTTGTCTTTCTGTTTTCATTCCTGTGTTTTCTCTTTCTTGCCTTCTTCTGGAGTATTTGAATATTTTTTTTCAGTATTTCATTTTAAGGTATTGTGTTTTTTATTACTTTTTTTTTTTTTAGTGGTTGCTGTAGAGATTTACAGTAAATTTACTCAACTTTGCACGGACTTCTTAGAATTACTATTTTTTCTCTTTTTAAACAAGTTTCATTGTAGTAAGAACACTTAACATAAGGTCTATGTCCTTAACAGATTTTTAAGTGTACAACATAGTACTGTTAACTATAGGCAAAATGTTGTATAGCAAATCACTACAACTCACCCATTTTGCATAACTGAAATTGTATACCTATTGGTCAACTCCCTGCCCCCCACAGCCCCCTGGCAACCACAGAGAATCACTATTTTAACAATTCAAATGAAATATAGAATCTTACAATCATATAGATCCCTTTACCCTCCTCCTTCATATTGTAGTTACCTCATAAACTGCACTAACATACATTGAAAACCCTATCTGATAGTGGTTTTTTTTTCCAATTGTCAAACATATACTAGAGAACTTGAAAAAAATGAGAATCATCTATTATGTTACCCAACAATTTACCATTCCAGTTATTTGTACAAATGAACAGATTGGTACCACTGAAATATATCATCACCTATCTCAGTCCTCAGCTCCACCCAATAACCTTTCTCCACCTCCCTAGTCAATTTCTTTCCATTCTACATTGCTTTTCTCAACTCTCCCATCCAGCTACTTGTCCCCTTAATCTAAGCAAACGACCCTGCCTCCTAACTCACTGATAAGGGACTTAAGTGAGGAACTCCTCAAATTCTTGCTGTCACACTGAACTGACCCATACCCGTACCTATCCATTTCCTAAGGCTGGATGACTGAACAAGTAGCTGTGTGAGTACCAGTCTACAAGAAGTACTATAATATCACTGGAGTAGACTGGTAACAGAGGACCATTTAAACCAACTACTTCAAATGACAGCATTTGATAGAAAATTTTTAAATACTTAACCTATTGCCATCAAGTATTTTTTGCAAATTGTATCTATTTATTAAATTGTACAGTGATACTAACAGCTACACTACCAATCCTGATCTAGAGAACTAACAGGCACTTGAAACTTACAGTCAAAATCTGCAGAAGATTTGAAATTAAACCATGTGTTGCATGGTGCTATTTACCAGGAACAAGCAATTTATTTTTTAACCTAAATTTGAAAACTTTAGTATGCCTCACAGGAAGCTGTCTGGTTCAGAAAACAGCATAAGAAAACTGACTAAAGAACCAAAATATAGAAAAGTGAGAAGTATGCTGCCAACATAAAAACCAGAAAAAAATAACTTTAAAATATATTTTGAGCAAGTCTTTCCCACTTTAATAATTTATTCAACAATATTATTGAGCACCAATTATATGCCAGGTACTGTTCTGGGAAACAAGACAAACAAGGGTCCCTGCTCTTGAAGACTTACATTCTGGGAGAAGCAGATAATAAATAAATGATGATAATATATATTAATAGATACTATTGAGAAAAAAAAACAGATGATGTGAGAGAGAAGACTGGGCTGGCAAGGCTGCTACTAGAGACTGAAAGAAAGTAAGGGAAGGCCACAGTGAGGTGCAAAAACCTAAAGGATAAGAAGAAACCCACCATGCAAATGTAGGGCAGGGACAGAAACAGAACATCCAAGCAGAAGGACTACGAAGTCTCCCCCAAAAAATTATCTTGGCCTTTGAAGAATAGAAGAAAAGACTTCTCTGCAGCTGAAATATAATCAGCAAAGGAATAAACTATGGCAATAACGGCAGAAAGGTAGGGAGAAGTCAGATAAGTAAGGCTTTATGCGCCACTCAAATCTTAATGACTGTGTAGATAATGCTATCTAGTCATAAGTGATAAGAAAACAATTTTTTTAACAAAGTTAAAAATGTTAAGCTAAGTTCTGTGCATCTAGTAAATTTATTATAAACATAATGATATATGTATGTATGCAAAATTTTTTACTAGAAAGTCAGTATCTTCCTATCCTCAATAAAATGAATATTTGAAAGAATGTCTATTTTGATTTTGCTTTCTGCTCTCCTACCATCACTATGGAATAGGAATCACTTCTCCTGAACTCTGGAGCTCATCTCTACCCACCAGAGTCTCTGATAGGTCATGTATAAACCGTGTAGGAGAAAAGTGCCTCCTCTAGGCACGTGATCCCTACACAAGGGCATAAATTTAGCAGGCAAAGCACCAGATTTCAACCTTCCTCACCCACTTGGCCTAGCATCCTTACACATAACCATTTAAGATGGCCTTACCAACCACCTCCTTGGAAATTGTACTCCATCAACTAACCCCTTTCCTGTGACTTCAACTGCTCCCTCATAAGCAAAGGACATACACATCAGAAACGTTTAAAGTTATGCCTTTCTCCTTAGGAAATGCAGACCATTATTACACATTTGCCATTATGTACTGCCAAAGCCTGACAAAGTGCTAAGACTCTGAATGTTCTGCTAACTTAAAATACATAATCAAAGTTATAGTAGTTCAAAAGTTATCCCCTTATTAGAAACCACTTATCTTTATTTGGGTAGCTTTAAAATCATGTATACACCTAGTTATTTGTAATCTACACCCGACTTCCTATGGGTGTGAGATATATCACAGTTTGAGAATGAATTTTTGGATCATCTATAATTCCAACTACCATATATCTGAATCCTGGCATTACAACTTATTATCCTGCCAAAAATAATGATGCAAAAACTGGCAGAGATGCTGATTTGTCTGTCAAGAAAATCTTTTTAAAATAATATAACATTTAAAAATTTCCTAGTCAGCACTTAAAACTTTCAAATGTTTCTAAGCAGAATATGTTCCTTAACATGAACTATAATTTAGTAACAGCAAATGACTAATTTTTTATTATACCTTCACAACTGGTAAGCTAAGAAAATTATTAAGACCACATGTAATAGTCTAATAAGATTAAAATTTGCATATGAGATATATTACTTAAGGAATTTTAATCTTTTAAAACTTTGTTTTAATAACGTATACATTGTGATGGTTACACACATTGCTTACTTTCACCTCTGCTCTCCAATCTAAAAAATACCTTCAGATTATAGGAGCCTATAACAACTTTCAGCAAATTAAACACTTTGACTTTGGTCATGCTTTGAGAACTTCTTGAAGTAACCCCAGAGCAAAGACAGAATTTATGCTTCAAAAAATAAGCTTTCAGATAAAAATCACAGCTCATTTGCTCTGAACAAAGTATTTTATCCAGCTCTTCTTCAGCCATTGGTACAACAAACTTGACCTTTGTCATGCATCATTGATTTGGTCATCTCATATTCCACAGATAAGCAGGGAACCCTTAATTACAAAATGCTTTTTTCTTTTAACAGTAATAATATAGTCCAATTTTGGAAAAATTACATATTGCCATAATTCTACCCCCCTAAAAACAAACAGCTTTCCTTTCTTAAAGTATCCATTTTATATAAAAGGCCATTTATATGAAAAACAGATACTGAAAACGAAGTTGGGTTTTTTGTCCAATGCACTGAGCTAGACAGCCGAAAGAGAAGTCACATTCAAATCAAAGTCAGAAAACTGGTCCAGCAGATCTTAGATGGAAAGATACAAATATAGTAAACTCTAGAATATGAGTGATTTGCTTTAGCAATGATTTAACTATATTTTGAAACAAATCATGAGCTACAATGTTAAGAGTTTTAACAATATTCAACTTTATCTAAAACTTTTCAGATAATTTACAAATAAAATAATGTGTTATCTTCCTAACATTGCTTTTTGCTTCACAATAATCTTGGTGAACAGGCAGTGAGCAATGAGGAGTACTGACAAAGTGAGGCTAGCCATGTATTAACTATTGAAGCTGTGTGATAGGTACCTAAGAGTTCACTGTATTTCCTGACTTGAGTTTATATCCAAAATTTTCCAAAGTGAAAAGAAAAAAATTTACCAAAAAAATGTAAGACTATACAAACATAAACAGAAAAAAAAAAAAATCAAGGTTTGTCTTTCATATATGTCAACTCAAGTATCATTTCAGAGAAGTCACTCTACCAAAAATGGACTGACCATGTTTGTCACTCAGAGAAATTGGGGCTTATCGACTATTTATCAGGCTCACTGTCTGATGACAACACACTGAGGGATTCTTCAAAATACTTGCTGCAGATGTCAGAACACCTCTGAAAAAAATGAAGAAGAGGCCATTCATTAATTCAACCATTCATTCAACAAGTATTTATCAAGCACTTATTCTGTGCCAGGCCCTGTTCTAGGCACTGCAGTTGCATCAATAAATAAAAGAGATAAAAATCCCTGTAGAGTTTGCATTCTAATGGGGAGGGAGTGGGAAGATAATAAATATAATAAATTATATAGTATGATGGGGGTGATAGGTGCTATGGAAAAAAATACAGCAAGGGAAGAGAGCATTGAGATGGGGGTGTGGCAATTTTAAGGAGGATAATCAGAACAGCTTCATTGAGAAGACGACATTTGAGCGAAGACTTGAAAGAGAAAAGAAAGTGAGATCTGTGGCTATCTAGACAATGTTCTAGAATACAGAACAGGCAGAGATATGCCTGATGTATTAAAACAACAACAACAGCTGAATGCCAGAGGGGCTGGAACATAATGTTCAAAAAAAGAAATAGTAAAGGAGGAGGATGGAAAGAAGATTGGAAAGACAATTGGGGAAAAGGGGATGGTCAGGATTAGGCTTTTGTAGGTCACTGTAAAAACCAGCTTTACAATGAGTTAAACAGAATGCCAAAATTAAGGATTTCAAGCAAAGAAGTTACATCATTGCCCCTTTTCTAATCTGCTTTGACTCTGGGGTTCTAGGGCAGCAGTGACCCAGATGGTTGCTTTCTCATTATCACCCAAGGTCTGATACTCAACTCCCTGTCAAATGGTGACTGTTGTAGAGGGGCTCCAATTCATGTGTATTACTCCTAGAAAAGATCTTCTCCTCCTCTTAGTCATCAACAGTCCCCCAATTGGAAGGGGATAGAGTGTCATCTCCAAAAAGATGACCTACCCAACCCAGTTATAAAAATGCGTTCCTGCTTTTGACGAGTAGAAATAATTTATATTAACACTGTGTTTTAGATTATGCAAAACGGCAAAATAACTGTCCTGATATCAGATTAACCACGATTAAAAATCTAGACTCAAGTACTTAGTAACAGCTAACTGGCCTCAACAAGTTATTTAACTTTTCCTAGGCTCAGTTCTGATAATTTATAAAAGGAGAATAAAAATACCTAAACTCACTTGAGGATTATGTGAATTAAATGAAAAGAATCTATCCCAGTGCCTAGATCTAACAGACATTTCATAAATGTTAGATCCATTATCTTGCAGCCCTGAGAGTACTTTTTGTGTTGCCCTGCATCCTTGAGAATTCAATCCTAGTAGCCCAAGGTTCTGGGGACACCCAAGACGAGAAACAGAAAGAGTCACACTAGTTTAAGTGAGAATGATTGACTGTTTACAGTTTAATAGTTGAGACCGCTGTGCAGCAGTACTTTATTAAGATATCTATGCTCTCAGCTGCCAGCCTTGAGCCGAGAACCATTCCTGGGAGCAGAGATGCTGCTCCAGAAAAAAGTGCTCTCTCCCATGTCCCTCCCATGGGCCCCATGGTGTCATGCTGTGTCCGTACATTCTATACAACGGTACTGTCCTTTCCCTTCCTAAACTACATTTGACAAGGATTAAAACAATATAAACAGGAAAAAAGGAGATTTATCTTAGCATCACATTAAAGAAACTACATATATATATATATACATATTTTTTAATTTGATGCCTTCATTTTGAAGAGAAAGCTTTCAGATTAAGTTTCCCAAAATAGGTGGCTTTCTAGACACAGTATGAACATGGCTGATATAAACCTATAGGTCTTTCACTAAAATACTCAAAAAAATAAAAAAGATCCCAAACCTTGAGTTTATTACTTTATTGGAATTTACCTGCAGGACAAAGAAAAAAAAAATCAAAAACTTTCCTCTCATTTGGAAGTGAATGCTTATACTTATGTATCAATATTGAAAAAAAAATCCTAAAATCATTTGACTGTGTTTTAGTTGCCAGCCCTTGGATTTTATAGATATGCAGGCGTTTTTATAGTAACTAGCATTTGCGTCTTGTTCCTCCTTATTTTGTACCTTAGCTAACCTGGGAGAAAATATGAGGCAGACTGCATGACAAATGAATGTTCATGTACTTGCCTTTTAAGTAATAAATTATGCTTTCCCTCATTTTCTTCAAAATTTTTTTCTTCAACTTTTGTACGTAGCAACTAAATATCAGTAGCTTGCCATTCACTTCATAAATTGGCAAATGTAGTAAAACAGAATTCTCCTGGCTCTCTTAGGTGGAGGGATTTTGTTGCTAAAGGAGGGGCAAAGACTGCTTTTTCAAGCAATGTTTCATTATAAAAAGGTGCCTCTGTGTAATTGTAAATCGTCCACTCGGACTGACCACTTGTCCCCTTTTGTCCAGGGGAGGGTACGGAATGCTGCCTTGGTGTGCAGCAGAGGGTTCTGGGTCACCTGGCCAGATGAGACATCATCATTCCAGGTTTTTGTCTCCAGTGCTAGACCTAACTAGACAGGGTCAGGGTTCTGGAAGATTCCTTCAACTGCCTGGGCATCTTCCAATTAATCAGCTTGTTTCCTTTGGACTCCTCTGCTGTTTTGTCTTAAGAAAGTAAAGACAACCAACTCTTTAATTAAATAGCTCATTGCTTCTCCCATCATAAACGTGCTTGCATTTTCTTCCTCGGCTAGAGCATCCCCCCTCAAAACAGGTAATATTTCCTGACCACTGACTGCATTTTGGATAACTCAAAACTTGTGCTCCTCTTTGCAGGTTCTGGAGTAGAAACAACGTGGTCCTATGTTATTAATATTTGGTAGAAATCACCTACTTTGCCGTCCTAAGAGAGACAAACTGTCTCCTTCCTGAACCCCAGCAGGAAGGAACTGCGACCAACAGCCAATAGTAGTTGTTTCATATACACTGATTTACCTACATTTGATCTTGATGAACTTCAAGGATTTTTTTTTTTTCATCACATTTTGGTACTGTGAATCATCTGTCACCGATGGTCAGAATTCCACAGTAGCAAAGTGGTTTTCTACATTTAGAAAACACAGTTTTGCTATACTTACATCATTAGGAAATATTTCTAAGATGAACATTGATGCTTTAAAAGTAAAAGCACTGGGGCACCTGGATGGCACAGCGGTTAAGTGTCTGCCTTCGGCTCAGGGCGTGATCCCAGCGTTATGGGATCGAGCCCCACATCAGGCTCTTCCACTATGAGCCTGCTTCTTCCTCTCCCACTTCCCCTGCTTGTGTTCCCTCTCTCCCTGGCTGTCTCTCTCTGTCGAATAAATAAATAAAATCTTAAAAAAATAAAAATAAAAAAAAATAAAAGTAAAAGCACTTTTGTAAATATCCTGGGATCAAGTCCCACATCGGGCTCCCTGCTCAGCAGGGAGTCTGCTTCTCCCTCTGCCTGCCACTCTCCCTGCTTGTGCTCTCCTCGCTCTCACTCTCTCTCTGGCAAATAAATAAAATCTAAAAAAAATTAAAAATAAAAAGGTAATATGGGTACTGTGTGTGTGTACATATATATACATATATATACCATATAATATATATATATATTTGACAAGTGTGCATTAAAGAATTCTCTAATATAAAACTTTAAAAATTGTGGGGAATACTTTTCATGATACAGAAAACAATTGTTAAAATAGGCACACCTACATTTCTTATAAAAATATGCTTGCCAAAGATAAAATTCATCTGAGCACTCATTTCTCAGATGTGTAAAAACTATTAAGTTGTTAATCACTGGATACTGCCCCCCACTTTTGCATTGTGAGTTTCAACACTGATTGGTATGAATTATGAATTACAACTAGTTACTGTTATTTTTCAGTGTTTCTGCCAAGCTCCCTATAGAATGCATCCATTTAATATGAATACTTAAAACAACAATATTATTTGTACATAAAAGTCAATTCCTTAATGTTCTTTTTCTTTTTTTAAAAATAGGCACAATGGTGCACTGGGTGTTATACGCAACTAATGAAGCATCAAACTTTACATCGGAATCTGGGGATGTACTGTATGGTGATTAACATAATATAATAAAATAAAATTTTAAAAAAATAAATAAATAAATAAATAATAAATAAAAATAGGCACAATAATTAGGAAATAGTTATTACCACAAACAGTGCTTTGGAAAACTCTGCAACTGTTCTTACTGACTAACATTCCAAATAATTCAGTGAGGGAAATGACAACACTACTTATCTCAGATAAATTCACCAGGCTGATGCTTCTTTTGGATATAGAACATAGAGTAGCACAGAGTTGCCATAGTCACTGTTTCCTTCTCACTTTCTTCCAGCAAATTTGTATATGACCATGGTAACCAACCCCTTGCACTGGTGTCAAGTTCTCCATAAAGTCAGCTACTTTTTTCCTCAGAGATAAACAGATAACATCTTTCTTTCTTTCCTTTCTTTCTTTTAAAGATTTCTTTATTTGAGAGAGGGAGAAAGTACACACATGCACATGGGGAGAGGGGCAGAGGGAGAGAATCTCCAAGCAGGCTCCCCTCAACCCCTACTCTGGCTGGATGCCAAGGCCCATAAGATCACGACCTGAGCCAAAACCACGAGTCAGTTGCTTAACTGACCGAGCCTCCCAAGCGCCCCAAGACAACATCTCCTTGTACCATGTTAAGTAGGTCTTATCAGCATTATATGTAAAAATAATTTTTAATTTTTTTTTCATCATGTTCAGTCCAGTAAGGAAAGAAGCCAATTGTGGTTAATCTGAGGTGTCTACTGATTATCCTCTCTCAACTCTCCAGAACTACTGATGTGCGGTTAAACATACCAAAGGGCTATTATACATTCTGGTTAAAGGATCTGGGGGCATTTTTGATGCAGAGGTAGAGTGGACCCAAATGTGCAGTCTACTTTTTGATCCAATTATGTTGTTTCTATTATTGGTGAAGACTGAGGTGTTCCCAATATTGGGATAAAGACTGGAGTCTTTATTGCTTCTATTATATTATTTTCTCTGAAACTTTGGTATGATCGTCACATATTTCCTGCCAGCGAGGTAGTTTGAAATTAGTAATTCTGCATCCTATGTGTGATGATGATGCACGTGAGTTACAAAACTACGATATTTATCAACCAAGAATCAGAATCACCTCTTCAGGTAGGTGAAGGAAATTAGTAGGAAATTTATTTTATTATTTGCAAACATCTGCAATAAATACTTGGCAGGAAGTAACAGTTTCTATATATTCTATTTGTGTTCTTTCTAGTCTTTAGTGCATTTCATTCTCTTTGACTTTTCATCTATCAACTTTGCTTGAGGTTTCTCTAAAAATCTAGCTTATTTCTCTGTTCCACATTTTTTTAGATTTTATTTCTAAGTAATCTTTATACCCAACGTGGGACTTGAACTTATAACCCCAAGATCAAGAGTTGCATACTCTACAGACTGAACCAGCCAGGTGCCCCCTTTCTACCTTTTCAGAGATACGTTTATATATTTTACACTGAGTTCTGTCTTCTCCAAGTTGCATATTATCTCTTCATGAATTTTTCTGAATTATTAACAAAAGGAAATTTTTAACAATCCACAACAGATTTAAGACCAGACTGGTCAACAAAGGAGACTTAGTATTAACTGATTTCGCCAATTTTGGCCATTCCATCTTCCCACCACTTTGAGAATGATACCAAAGTCAATTATGATTTTTCATAAGTTTTGCATTACTTTTCCTAAGTTTATTAAATTTTACAGTCCAGTATTGAATTGTTCCATAACATTCTGGTGGAATAGAAATGGTCACATGTGGGGGCGCCTGGGTGGTGCAGCGGTTAAGCGTCTGCCTTCGGCGCAGGGCGTGATCCCGGCGTTATGGGATCGAGCCCCACATCAGGCTCCTCCGCTGGGAGCCTGCTTCTTTCCTCTCCCACTCCCCCTGATTGTGTTCCCTCTCTCGCTGGCTGTCTCTATCTCTGTCGAATAAATAAATAAAATCTTTAAAAAAAAAAAAAAAAAAAAAAAAAAGAAATGGTCACATGTGGCAAGACATACACAACTCTAAAAATTCTCTAGCTGACCAAGGGCTGCCTATCTCTCACTATAAATAGAGCATTTTATAGACATTCATGTTTTATCTTCAAAATGCAACCCACAGAGTCTAATATGCCTAAAGGTCTATATTTTTAAACAATCTAATTCAGCAATTTCAAAAAGACTCCACAATGGGATAGTTTGAGGAAACAGAGCATCTTCTTCTGGTAAATTGACAATACATATTAACACATTAAAAGCTATGAAAAGTCATGCAGTTCAGAGAAAAAAAAGAAAAACTATTTTGCTTCAACCACAGAATCTTTTCTTCCTCCTAATAGGAAAAAAAGATTATTTTAACTACAGAATGTTTTCTCCTTCATGGGTATTCTATTACCACATCAAAAACTGGTTTGTCACAAAACACACCTTGAAGAATGCTGATTCTATCTGGAAATCAAAATCATTTTCAACATTATTTTCAAAGGGGTGGCATCCCCTAATAAAAGAGAATTGGTTTTTAAACATGTGGCAATTTAAAAATTTTTAAATATTTTTGAAACTCTGTGGTGGCATTTTGGTTATTATAATTACTGGAATGGGTGAGGCGTTGTTGATATTTTAGTGGACAAGAAGCAAGTGAGCAAAGGAGGAGGATAGTTCCATACAACAGAGAATCATCCCGCGACCTCCAAATCCCCTGTGATTATAAGAGAAAAACTTATTTATAATTATGTGAGCCTAGATCTAACTCCACATTTCATATAAACACAATGTACTCTTGCATGCTACGGATATGTGCTGAAGTTTTCAAGAATGCAAAGTTCGGAACTTTTTCAAGAGCAAGTCACCATTTCAGAAAAATCACACTATTAAAAGAAATACCACTCATGGTATTTTAAACATCAATAAAATATATCTCTATCAGTTTATACAGTCTATATAGCAGTGATTTTGTTTTTAAAACATTTTATTTATTTATTTATTTATTTATTTATTTATTTATTTATTTATTTGACAGAGAGATGGAGAGCACGAGTAGGCAGAGACGCAGGCAGAGAGAGGGAGAAACAGGCTCCCCGCTGAGCAGAGAGCCTGACTGTGGGGCTCCATCCCAGGACCCTGGGATCATGACCTGAGCCAAAGGCAGTTGCTTAACCATCTGAGCTGCCCAGGTGCCCCAACAGTGATTATTTTTTAAGTGTGAGAATCTGACTACTTCCTTGGAACCTCTGGTATAGTCCTGCCTGAGCACTTATACATTGAAATATCTAATATTTTATTAAAAATCAGTTTCCTTTATTGCTTTTTAAAAGGATTTCAAACATTATATTGTCTTATTTTTTTAAAGATTTGTTTGAGAGAGAGATTGCATGTGCATGCAGTGGGAAGGGGGAGAGAGAGAGAGAGAATCTCCAGCAAACTCCCTACTTGAGCATGGAGCCTGACTCAGGGCTCTATCCCACAACCCTGAGATCAGGACCTGAGCCAAAATCAAGAGTCAGACACTCAATCGACTGGTCCACCCAGGCACCCCTATATTGTCTTTTTAAATTAGATGTATAAATAGGTTGTACTGTTTATGAATTTCCTTTCAGGATAATAAAGTGGATGTTAAAAAGAATCTTATTTTTTAAAGGATGGTGTTCAGTTTGATGAGATTGAGAACCACTGATCTGTAAGCTTTGGTTCTCTAAAGATGAAGATTTGAATTAGGACAATCTGTGACTGACCAAAAACATGATTAAATTAAACTACAAATATGGTGTGGTTAAGATAAATACGGGGGGTAGGGGTGCCTAGCTGGAATTGGTAGAGCGTGCAACTCTTAATCTTAGGATCGTGAGTTTGAGCCCTACATTAGGTGTAGAGATTACTTAATAAAATATTTTTTAAAAAGAAAAATTTTGGGAAATAAAGTATGTTTAAGATATAATAATTTATTGCTGATAACACTGCTATAAACACCGGGGTGCACGTATCCCTTCAAATCAGTATTTTTGTATTCTTTGGATAAATACCTAGTAGTGCAATTGCTGAATTGTAGGGTAGTTCTATTTTTAAGTTTTTGATGAACCTCCACTCTGTCTTCCAGAGTGGCTGCACCAGCTTGCATTCCTACCAACCGTTTATAGCAGCATTATCAACAATTGCCAAATTATGGAAAGAGCCTGAATGTCTATCAACTGATGAACAGATAAAGAAGTTGTGGCATATACATACATACACACACACACACACACACACACACACACACACACACAATGGAATACTACTCAGCCATAAAAAAAAGAATGAAATCTTGCCATTTGCAACAACATGGATAGAGCTAGGGTGTATTATGCTAAGCAAAATAAGTCAGAGAAAGACAGATCCCATATGATTTCACTCATATGTGGAATGTAAGAAATGAAACAGATAAACATGGGGGGGGGGAAGAGAGAGGCAACCCAGAAAACAGACTCTTAACAACAGAGAACGAACTGAGGATTGCTGGAGGGGAGGCTGGCAGAGGGATGAATTAAATGGATGAGGGGTATTAAGGAGGGCGCTTGTTGTGATAAGCACCAGTTGTTGTACGTAAGTGATGAATCACTGAATTCTACTCCTGAAACTAATATTACATTGTATGTTCAGCTGGAATTTAATTAAAAACTTGAAACAAACAACAAAAGATAAAATAATTTATCAGCAAGTCTTCACTATGTGCCTAGCACTTGATTACACTGATAGACAAAAAGGTTTAATACAGGTCTGTCTGCCTTCGTGGAAATTACAGGGAATTGAAGGAGACAGAGCCACAGTTAAAGAACTAAATGTCTAAACTTAACTTCTAAACTTTTATTTTTTTTTTAATTTTTTTTAAAGATTTTATTTATTCGACAGAGATAGAGACAGCCAGTGAGAGAGGGAACACAAGCAGGGGGAGTGGGAGAGGAAGAAGCAGGCTCACAGCGGAAAAGCCTGATGTGGGGCTCGATCCCATAACGCCGGGATCACACCCTGAGCCGAAGGCAGACGCTTAACCGCTGTGCCACCCAGGCGCCCCTCCATGAAGAAGGCTTTTCTAACAGGAACACTACTTACAGAAAAGGGATTCTGTCAAATATAGGTGAGTCAATAGACCCATAGATGCTATTACAAACTTTCAGAAAATAACAGTAAGCAGAAATGAGCTATAAACTCATAATCAATCATCACAAAAAGTTGCATCACCATAAGGATTACTGTGACTCAATGTAACAGAGAAAAAAATTGCCTAAAGGGCAGTCCAGCTTAGAGCACAGATTTAGTTATATGCAATAACAGAGGTTATAGCAAAAGGGATCTCTACATTCCTCATAAATTATCCTTTATTACCTTGCTCATTTGTAATCTGAAATTACTTACATTAAATTTCTCAACATTACGAATCTACCTCTAGATTGTTTTAGCAGCCAATTCTCTATAGAAATTAATCAACATGCCATTATGACTAAACATTCCCAAGCTTAAATGTTAACTACAGTTGCAATCTAAGAATGTGAAGAGTTTGATAAATAGGATAATCTCCATCCTAGTTGCCTTGGGACAGTCAACGCACACCTGCTTTTTAGGAAGGATCATTAGTAGCACCCTCTTTCACTCTTAACGTATAGGTAATAAGTTACATGGATTCCATATCAATGAAGCCAACTACACAGGAAATTTTTATGAACTACACCTATTTTTTACATCATGTTTATTCCTTTTTTTTTTTTAACTTTTTTTTATTATATTATGTTAGTCACCATACAGTACACATCCCTGGTTTTTGATGTAAAGTTCCATGATTCATTAGTTGCGTATAACACCCAGTGCACCATGCAATATGTGCCCTCCTTATTACCCATCACCAGCCTATCCCATTCCCCCACCCCCCTCCCCTCTGAAGCCCTCAGTTTGTTTCTCATAGTCCATAGTCTCTCATCTATGGAACATAAGAACTAGGAAGATCGGTAGGGGAAGAAAAGGATAAAGAAAGGGGGGGGGTAATCAGAAGGGGGAAGGAAGCATGAGAGACATCATGTTTATTCCTGATCTATAAAAACAACTGTCATATCCTATGAACATCCATTATAACTGCTAATAACTTGAAGAGTTCTGCTTACTAGGACAGGATCAAACCCTGAGATAGCTAGGGACTGCCTCCTAGTGGTAGGGTGATTCTTGGATGTTCTTGACCCCACCTCTTTTTCAACAGCATTTGTCAAGCCTGGTTATGTTCCCCCATATCTACTTATCAGCTTCATCCCAGCTCTTTCCATCCCATACTTTTTTCCCCTTGTTCTTAATAAGCTCTTGTGTGTCCTTCATTCACACCAAGCTAGTGAAAATTTTATCCCAAATATGAAAGACCATTCTCCACATGTGGGAAGTTTTTACCTTACAGAAAAAAACAGGCTTTGTTTCCTTTAAGGTCAGAAACAAGACAAGGATGCCCACTTTTGCCACTTCTATTCAACACAGTACTAGAAGCTCTTCCCAGAGCAATTAGGTAGGAAAAATAAAGGGCATCTATATTGGAAAGGAAGAAATAAAACTCTCTCTCTCTCTCTCTGCAGATGACATGATCTATGTAGAAAACCTTAAAGAATCCACCAAAAAAAAAAAAAAACCCACACATTCACACACACAACAAAAAACAAAAAACAACCAACCAGTTAGAGCTAAGAAATTCAGCAAAGTTGCAAGATACAAATTAACACGCAAAAATCAGTTGTACTTCTACACAGTAGCAATGAACAATCTGAAAAAAATAATTAAGAAAACAATATCATTCATAAGGGTATTGAGAAGAATAAAATCATCCTTACACCCATTATTAGGATGGCTACTATCAAAAACAGATAGAAAACAACAAATGTTGGTGAGGATGTAGAGAAACTGGAGCTTTTGTGTACTGTTGGTGGGAAGGCAAAATGGTGCAGCCATGTGAAAGAGCACAGTGGTTTCTCACTGTAATTCTAAAATAGAATTACCATATGATCCAGCAATTCTACGTCCATGGAATATACCTGAAAGAAACAGAATCTCAAACAGACATGTATTGTTATAGACTAAATGGTGTCCCCACAACAGTCATATGTCAAAGTCCTAATACCAGTACCCCTCAGGATGTGGTTAACTTTATATGTATTTTGCAATAATTACAATTTTTTTAAAAAGATAATATTTAGGAATTTGACCAAGGAGGTATAAGACTTGCACATTGAAAGTTATAAAACATGGCCAAAAACAATTAAGACGACATTAATAAACGGAAACACATTCATGTTCATGGATTAGAAGACTTAATATTGTTAAGATGATAGTACTACCCAAAAAATATACAGATTCTGTGCAAAATCCCAATAGCATTTGTGGCAGAAATGAAAAAAAAACAAAAAAAACAAAACAAAACACCTAAAGTTTATATGAAATTTCAAGGGACACAGAATAGCCAAAATAATCTTGGAAAAAAACAAAATTGCAGGACTTATATCTACAATTTCAAAACTTACTAAAAGCTACAGTTATCAAAATAGTGTGGTACTGGCTTAAAGACAAATAGACTAATGGAACAGAATAGGGAGCCCCGAAATAAACCCTCACATACACAGTCAAATGATTTTCAACAAGGATGCCAAGACCATAAAATAAGGAAAGTACAGTCTTTTCAACAAATACTGTTGGGAAAACTGGGTATCTACATGTAAGAGATGAAATTAGATACTTTTTTTGCCCCACATTCAAAAATTAATTCAAAATGGATCAAAAAACTAAACTGAAGACCTAAAACCAAAAAACTGATAGGAAAAAAATAGGGAGAAAATTTCATGACATTGCATCTGGCAAAGATTTCTTGGATAGGACACCAAAAGTACAGGCAACAGAAGTAAAATTAAATAAATTAGAATACATTGGGCACCTGGGTGGCTCAGTTGGTTAAGCGTCTGCCTTCGGCTCAGGTCATTATACTGGAGTCCCAGGATCAAGTCCTGCATCAGGCTCCCTGATCAGTGGGGAGTCTCCTTCTCCCTCCCCAAATAAATAAAATCTTTTTAAAAATAAAATAAATTAGCATACATAAAAATTTAAAACTTTGTTTCCCAAAGGACACTATCAACAAAGGGAAAAGGTAATCCATGGAATGGGAAAAATATTTGCAAATCATATATCTTATAAGGGCTTAATATCTGGAATACATAAAGAACTCCCCTAACTCCAAGACAACAACAACAACCTGATTTAAAAATGGGCAAAAGATTTGAAAAGACATTTCTCCAGAGAAAACACACAGCCAATAAGCACATGATTAGGTGTGCAAGATCACTAGTCATTAGGAAAATACAAATCAAAACCATAGTGAGATAACATTTCACACACATCAGGATGCCCATTATATTTTTAGAAAGTGCGGCGGGGGGGGGGGCGGAATACCAATGTTATATAGAAATTGGATAAGCAATGTCATGTAGCAAGGTTATGTAGAAATTGAAACACCGGTGCATTGCTGGTGGGAATGTAAAATGGTACAGCCACTACAGAAAACAGTATGGTGATTCCTCGAAAAAATTACAAATTACATGATCCAGCAATTCCACTAACGTGTATATACCCGAAAGAATTGAAAGCAGGATCTTTAGCAGATATTTGGATACCATGTTCCCATAGTATTCTTCACAATAGCCAAAAGGTGGAAATAATCCAGGTGTCCATAAACAGATAAATAAACAAAAAGTGGTATACACATACAATGAAATAGTCATCCTTAAAAAGGAAGGAAATTTTGGTACATGCTACACTATAGATGAACCTTAAAGACATTATGCTAAGTGAAATAAGCCAGACACAAAAGAACAAATAATGTATGTTTCCCTTTACAGGACATATCTAAATTAGGCAAATTCATAGGGACAGAAGATAGATCAGAGGTTACCAGACTCTGAGGGGGAAGAGGAAATGGGAGTTATTGGAAGTTATTGCTTAATGCAATAGAGTTTCTATCTGAGGTAATGACAAAATTTTGAAAAGAGACTGCAGTGATGATTGTACAACACTGTGGATGTAATTAATGCCACTGAATTCTACACTTAAAAACGGTTACACTAACAAATTTATGCTATAGATATTTCACCACAATTTTTAAAAAGCTTGAAATTAGGTTTAATTGGATTAGTATAATGAAATCCAAATGATTTGAATTTATTTATACATTCAGTCATTCACTGACATTTTATATAGCACATATTATGTGCCAGGCACTTGGCTAGATTCTAGGGATAAAGTGATAAACATGCACTTATGATAATGTGTTAATAACGTTAATAGCTAACATTTTTGGGGTACTCTTACATGCTCCCAACAAACTAATTGCTATTATTATCCCATCTTACTGATGAATAAACTTAAGCCTAGAAAAAATACCTTGCAAAATATTACACTGCTGGACTCCATACTCTCAACCACTATTCTGCAGAAAGAGTATATGCTACTATGAGAGGACATAGGCAAGGCAATTAACTTAGTCACCCACAGTTTCAGGTATGTCTAAGTAAAGACTTGGAAGCTGGATAGGAATTTGGCAAGGGAAGGCATGTTGAAAATTGTTTCTAACAGCAGGAGTAAAAAGTCTAGAAGGAAAAGCAGAGTTTGTTCTGGAAACTTCAAGCAGCTTAGTGAAGGTAGAGCTTAAAGTGTCAAAGGTGAATTGCCAAAGATGAGACTGGAGTAGGAGGCAGAACAGAGAGGTCTTGTTTTGGTTTTATCTATTGAGAAATAAATCACTACAAAGTTTAGTGGTTTAAAACGACAATCATTTTGTTACCTTTCTCATTACTCCATGGATTGTGCTCGGTTGGGCAGTTCTCTAGCTTATTTGATGTCACCTGGGGCTGAAGTCATCCAGGAGTTTTCCAGGTATGGATATGTATAATAGCTCTCCTCTAGGTCTGGCATCTTAGAAGGGACATCTAGAAGTCTGAATTCAGCTGGGATGCTGGAATGTCCAGTGGTAGCGGGACTTACAAGGAACTTCGGGTACAAAAGTTGAAGCTATCAGGCATTTTTAAGGCTGAAGCCTGGAACTGGCACAATGTCACCTCTGCCACACTCCATTACTGGAAGTAAGTAACAAGGTAAGCTCAGATTCAGAATGAGAGGATTAAACAAGAGCCTGAGTGCTAGGAGATATGGTTCACTTGGGGGCCATCTTTGGAAACTAGCTACACAGATTTTATGCATAAGTGCAAGCCTGGAGAAAGACCAGCCAGTTAGAACATCATTAGAATAAACTAGCTGAGAGACTGTAATGACATTTTGTATTTGTATTTGGGATGCAGATAGGTAAATAGAATAAAGAGCTGTTAAGTGATGAAACGGTCCAAACTTGATGAGTAACTGACAATGAGTGTTAAGGAAGGACCATAGTGGTTAGAATGCAGATGACCCTCTGGTTTCCTTGTTTAGCTCATGGATTGATTGTTATTCATGGAGATAAAGGATAGAATAAGAACAGATGTGGTAGTAGAGATACTATGGTATTTCCAGACAGAAATTGGATCTAGAGATTAGGGCTGAAAATACAAACTTAGAAATGAAAATGAAAATATGGGGGTAGATTAATTAGCCAGGGTGAGCGGGTTAAGTAAAAAGATAGCCCAGTGTGGAGTCTTCAGGAACAACACTATTTAATCAGAAAAGAGGGAGTCATAAAGATATCTAAGAAGAAGGGACATTAGAATAAAAACCAGAATAGTAGAGTATCAAATAAACCAAAAGAAAAAAGTATTTCATAAAAGAGAAAATGATTACTAGTATCAAATGCTATCGAGAGATGAACTATGATTAAGACTGAAAACTGTCCTTCGGATCACAAATGAATACATTACTAGTGACTTTGACAAAAGCAGTCTTAGGCATGGGAGCTTTACTATAGTGAATTAAAAAGTGAATAGAGGGGGAGAATGTGGAAACAATAAATGGAAAATATTTTCAAGAAGCTCAACTGTTAAACAGAGGAAGACCCAGTGGTAGATACAAGTAGTCAAGAGAGAGTTTTGTTTTTAGAAGTGATCTCTACACCCAGCTTGGGGCTCAAACTCACAACCCCAAGATCAAGAGTCACATGCTTTACTGACCAAGCCAGTCAGGCACCCCAAGAAAGGGTTTTTTTTAAAGACGGTAGAAGTTAAAGCATGTTTAAATACCATTGAGATGAAGCTAACAGAGAGGGAAAAAGAAACTGAAGATGCCAAAAGAGTGGGCTCGGAGGAAACACAAGGGGTAAGGTGCAGACACAGAAAGAGATGATCCTCAGACAGGAGAGAACCAGCATGGCTAGCAGTGGACAGCAGGTAAAGAACAGCTGTGAGTACAGGTTAAACTATAGCATGCCACATACATACATACATAGAGAGTAGCCATATAGATGGTCCCTTAGAATTTTTTGGCTTCACAATGGTGCAAAAGTGATACACATACGGTATAAACCATACTGTGATTTTTGAATTTTGATCTTTTCCCAGGCTTGCGATTCACAGCAGAATACTCTCTCATGATGCTGGGCAGGGCAGCCAGCTGCAGCTCCAGTCAGCCATGTGACCACCAAGGTCAACAACCGATACCCCTACAACCATTCTGTACCCATAGAACCGTTCTGTTTTTCACTTTCAGCACAGTATTTGATAAATTACAGGAGATACTCAACACTTATCACAAACTAGGCTTTCAATAGATGATTTTGCCCAACTGTAGGCTAATGTAAGTGTTCTGAGCGCATTTAAGGTAGGTGAGGTGTATGAAATGTATTTTGACTCAAAATATGTTCAACTTACAATGAGTTTATTGGGACATAACCCCAAGGAAGATCTGTAGTTGAAAGTCAAGGGCACTCTCCTCTGACACCTTCTCCAGGATTTTGCCAGTGAAATAGGATGTGGGTTCATCTGCTGAGAACATGGATAGGAGGTTTGAGAAGACTGAAAGGTTTAAGTAGCCACTAACAAGACTGAAGTATTAGAAAACAGAAATGATTGCTAGAGAGCTTGAGAACCAAACACCATGTTGGTAACCAAGACTATTCTCAGTTGGCTCAAATTTGTGGTTTTCTCTTAAAGCAATCAGTAATCAGGTAAGTAAAATTATATGGATTCAAGGAAGGAGTTGTGCTGAAGAATCATGATAGATGTATAACAAGAAAGTTACAAATTTTACCAAAATATCTATTGATACCTTGTGACTATTCTCTTTTATTCAATAAACAGACTCATAATTCCACTAACGAGGTAGTATGCTAGAAGGATATATAGCAATAGTGTCCATATTACTGAGAGGTGTTGCACAATATGGAGCAAGTCCCCATTTGTTTGTTTGTTTATTTTTAAAGGGCCTCATTTTAAAGGGCCCCTATAAGACACAGACCAGGGAACTGTACCAGCCACTCAAGGATCAATACCACTATTCACAGCTGTGTAAAAATGATAAGAGCCACATATGAAATTTAAAATTGTCTAGTATCTACATTAGAAAAATAAAAAGAGGTGAAATATTTTTAATAATATATTTTAACATAACATATACTACACAAAATATTTCAATAAGCAACTAATAAATTACTAAGGAGATATTTTTTTAAAGATTTACTTATTTGAGAGTGAGCGAGCATGGGTGTGGGGGGGCAGAGGGGGGGAGAGAAAGAGTTTTAAGCAGACTCCACATTGAGCATGGAGCCTGACCCAGCGCTCCATGTCACAACCCTGAGATCATGACCTGAGTCAAAACCAAGAGGTGGAAGCCTTCACAGACTGTGCAACCCAGAAGCCCCACCAAGGAGATATTTTACATTTTTTATACTAAGTCTTTGAAATCGAAGGCGAATTTCACACTCACATTGCATCTTCATTCAGATTAGCAATATTTCAGAAGCTCAAAAGCCACACGTGGCTAGTGGCCACAGTATTGGACAATGTTGCTCTATAAATTATGACTGTATAATATCTAGAATTATTGTATCCTCGTTGAATTAACAAAGCCACAGCAGTTCTTCCTTATATTAATAATATCATTCATAATATATGCTTACCTAGCATATTTCATCTATGAATGTTCAGTTATTCCCAGGCTCAAAAAATCTAGACAAACGTATTGCAATCAGATCATCCAAGACAGAACTCTGGTTCCCTACCAAGTTCATGCTGGCCTCTTGTCTGGAAACCATCGGTATCTAAATAGCCAGGGGCTGATTCACTATCTCAGCTAGCCAGGTCAAACTGAGGGGTCAGCTTTCTTTACTAAGACAGTTACCACTCATCCATCTACCTATAGCCCAGCTTCCAAAAGTCTATTGACATCTCCTCTCATGTTCTCTTTGTCCTTACAGAGTTTATGCCTTTCTTTAGTCCCTGACTCATTTTAGTATGTTTTCAAGAGAGAGTGAAAATAAAACATGTATTCAACTGACCATGTTTATCTAGAAGTTGCTTTTATAAGTAAGGGGCTGGTTTATTTCAAAATCTATAAATCATCATCAGAAGATAACTTATCTGCAGATAAAGACAAACTTTTTTAAGCTTCTTTAAAGATTTACTCCAATCAGAAATCCAGATATAAATGATATATAATATTTTAATGAAAAATCATTTTGCTCTTAAAATTTCTCTAAGAACATTTTGTATTTAGAATATTCTTAGGCATACAATGAATCAGTTATGCTAACATCAAAAGAAAGATAATGTTATTGAACACTAACCCTGCTTCCTCCAGAGGAAGTGTAAAAAAAAAAAAAAAAACACAACTATCTCACCATATTGCAATTGTGTGTTTGCTGTATGAACATTAAGTAACTACAGAGACTCTAGTCACCAGAGGTTTTATTGTTTGTGGGAATCCACAGCATCAGCACACACACCCACTGTTAACCTGTCACTGTTATGGTCAAACCTAAGGGGCACCTGGATCTACCAGCACCGTCCAGAGTAAGAGTTAGCAAGAACTGTCAAAACAGATGTAATTCATGATGTTATGAAATTTGTAACAGGATATGCGGCACCTGGGTGGCTCAGTGGGTTAAGCATCTGCCTTCAGCTCAGGTCATGATCTCAGGATCCTGGGATCGAGCCCCACATCAGGCTCCCAGCTCCATGGAGGGCCTGCTTCTCCCTCTCCCTCTCCCCGTTTGTGTGCTCGTGCTCTCTATCAACTATGTAATCAAAATCTTAAAAAAAAAAAAAAAAGATTATTTGTCCCTTCAGTTAGCATTGGACCAGAGCAGCACAGTTCTAATCTTTTCTGCTAGAATCCACTCACATAAAACAGCCCAGTGTACCCTTTCATCAATTTATTTCCCTGTTAATGGCTTTTTAGTCAATGCATACATTTCTATATTCTTTTTTAAACGTGATTCTTCCATATTTTTTCCTTCACGTATTTATTGACTACTATTTTGTACTAAGCATTGCTAGATTCTAAGAATAAAAAGATTAATAAAGCATATTTTCTGTCTTCAAAAACTTCATAATCTAGCATGGGAGATCAATAAATAGTAAGCATTATAATAAGCACTGCAGTAAAATTACGAACAAAGAGCTATGGGAAGCCCAGAGGCAGGGAGAATTAATTCTTTCTGGAAATGATGGTGGATATTCCCAGTGGGAAGAGGCAGAAGGAAGACTACTCCAAGCAAACGGGACAACATGGAAAGGGCACAAGGACATGGCTTCTTTGGCAAACAGTAAGTAGCCTGGTATGGCTAAAACATGGGACTCCTATAGAACAAAGGTAGGAGCTGTGTGAAGGAATTTGAATTTTTTGTTATAATGAAGGCAATGAAAAGCCATAAAAGCAGGAAAGAGATGGGATTTGTATCTTATAAAGAAAACTCTGGAGTTGTGTGAGCAAATGACTAAAGAAGGGGAATAAAAAGAAGGCAGGAAAACCAATTAGAAGATATTGTACCAGACTAGGTGCAACTCTGAGCATTAATTGTGGAACTGGAAAGAAAGGAATGAATGGACTTAACATGCATTTCGTAAGTAGAATCACTTGGACAGGATGGCTGTTTTGATGGAGAAGATAAGGAAAGAGGAGTCAACGAATCTACCATGTATTATGGCTTATAGGATGATTTAATCTGAACCAAAAACAAAGTTTAAAAAAATGAGCTCTAAACTGAGATATTAGCAAATATTTGCAAGGCATTCAAGTGGAGAAATCCAGGAGGCAGTTGGAAATACAGGTCTCAGCGAAGGAATACAGTCAATATCAAAAATACAGATTTTTGGAATTATCAACATAAAGAGGACAGTTGCAGTCATACAAGCAGATAAAGTTTCAAGAGGAGGAAATGCTGCCAAATCCTGCATACTACAAAAAAGTCAGATGATTAATATATAAGGAGAAACGTAAATCTTTTAAAAGAAAATTTGGGCAAATATTTTCATGATCATGAGGTAAGAAAGGATTTCCTAAACAAGACACATAAAAAAGCACCAATCATAAACAATTAACAAATTCAGCTACTTTAAAACACCATAAAGAAAGAGTGAAAAGACAATGTACGAAGTGGGAAAAATATCTGCAACACGTATAACTGACAAAGGACTAGTATTCAGAAAGGTAAAGAGCTCTTACAAATCAGAAAAAAGGTAGACAACCTAAAAGGAAGAAAAGGAAATATAAGAACGGACACTTCACAAAAATGATATCCAAATAAACATGAGAAAAGGGGTTCAAGCTCACCACTAATCAAGAAAACAGAAATTAAAACTACAATGAGATATTATTACACATCCAATAAATTGACAAAATTTTTAAAAGTCTAAAAATACTAAGCTCTGGCCAAGATATGGAGCACCTGGAATTCTCATACACTATCTGGGAATATAAATTAACACAATCAATTTGAAAAACTGTGCCAATACCTAGTCAAGTTGGAAATATGCATTCCCTATGGCTCAGAAATTTCACTCCTAGGATATACTCTTGAGATTTTAATCTTTGTGCGCATCAGGATACACATAAAAGAATGTTCAGAGCTGCACCATTATAATTGTCCCAACCTGGAAATATCACAAATGCCTATCAACAGAACAGATCAATTAATTGTGGACTGGAATACTATACAGCATACAGCAATGAAAAGGAAGCTACAGATACACACCATAATATGAATGAAACTTATAATTTTAAGTGGAAAAAAGTTACAAAAACAATACAATTCTAGTCATATAAAATTCAAAATAGGCAAAACAAATCCATCTTGTTTAGGAATGTATATCCAGTGGTTAAATTAAAAGAGGAAGGGGGAAACGAACCATGAGAGACTATGGACTCTGGGAAACAAACTGAGGGTTTTAGAGGGGAGGGGGGTGGGGGGATGGGCTAGCTCGGGGAAGGGTATTAAGGAGGGCCCATATTGCATGGAGCACTGGGTGTTATTCGCAAACAGTGAATCATGGAACACTACATCAAAAGCTAATGATTTACTGTATGGTGACTAACATAACCTAATTTAAAAAAAAAAGAAATGCAAGAAAAATATGAAAGAAATGTAAGAAAACAGTTACTATAAATGATAGGATAGTGGTTACTTATGGGGAGACAAAAGTGATTGTAATGGTCAAGGTATATATTTAGGGAATTCTGCAGTCCCAATAATGTTCTATTCCTTGACCCTGGTGGAGCTGATTACAAGATATTGATAACTATTTGATTAAATGTCTATATAAATTTTATGGACTTTTAAGTATATGACTTAAAAACCTAGTGAACTAAATTCTGAAATGGTCTTATATTTAACAAGAGATGTAATAGTGAGAAGTCGCCGGAAAGGTCTTGATTCTAAGGATGATTAAAAGAGATTAAGAAAACATGCCATTGAACTCATTCAGAACTAACTCTGAGGGGCACCTGGGTGGCACAGCGGTTAAGCGCCTGCCTTCAGCTCAGGGCGTGATCCCGGCGTTGTGGGATCGAGCCCCACATCAGGCTCTTCTGCAATGAGCCTGCTTCTTCCTCTCCCACTCCCCCTGCTTGTGTTTCCTTTCTCACTGGCTGTGTCTATCTCTGTCAAATAAATAAATAAAATCTTTAAAAAAAAAAAGAACTAACTCTGAATACAACAAAGAAAAAAGACAATTCTGTATCTGAGATGAATTACATTTAAATCTGTTTCAAGGCCAATGACTGGATTTCATTCTTTCATCTCAGACTTACCTTGTGTCTGGCACTGTGCCAAGGACTTCGAGTACAGGAAAATTTAGTCCCATCTCTTAGGCTTCTCTCAATACTGGGAACCCCATTGACTTCTAATCTCTCTTGGGATAAAAGATTTAGCTATTTTATTGATCGGAATACAATGGGGTGTGGAGAATCTTGGTTCCAAATGTATAAATACAAAGGCATGCAGGAATTATCAGGTGCCAATCTGAGTATATGATAAAGTTTATTCCTCAACTGAGGAAATACAGGAAGAATATGGATACTAGATGTGTTCTTTTCCAAACATTAAGGAATATGAACAAACCTTCATTTTTTACATCAGGCAAGAGGAAGACTGAAGAGGTCAGTAGCAGGAATAGAAGCATGACCAGGGGGTTTTTAAAAACCGAAGAAATAAAGATACATTTTAAACAAGACTTCCGCTTTTCACTTTACAATAAAAGAAACCTATATCTATAAAGTGACATGATTTCTATTACCCATTTTTAAATTTCCGGACTTAGTTCTGAAAAAATAAAATTTACCCCTAAAAAGACAGGATTTGCTATCAGATTTAAAAAATTAAGCTACAAACTTCAAAACTTGAAAAGAGAAGTTCCCAAGTTAGTATAGTTAGAATATAAGATTCCAAATATCTGTTTACAAATAAATTAAGCCTCACACACAGAGCCATTAATCTAATCTCAACTTCTTATCTGGTTTACACAGTTTTCCCTGGTTAAAACTCCTATAATTTAGCAAAGCAATATTCTAAGGAGCAAAAAAGATTTGGTCAAGAACAAAAAGCATCACTCATAAACATGAACCAGCCAGTAAGGGATTTTAAAATTACTCAGAAATGAACAACTAGTAAGGAAATAAAAATTAATAAGAAATTAAAAGAGTAGATAGACTTCATATCGGACTAGTACTCTCAGTTAATGCTCTATTAAAATCTTTCTGAACACTCATAAAAATTAGATTGAAGTGATGCCCAGAAACATAAAGGTAATAATGCCCAGGAAATAATTGTCAGTTATCAAAGCTCAAATTTTATAACTTGAACTTAGATAAAGCATGTTTTGTTGATAATTTGGTAAACTGGACTGTCAAGTGATCTGGTGGTTTCTTAAAAATTAATGTTTGCTAACATACTGAAAATTTTAGGTAGCTTTTATAGCAAAAGAACATGGGATCTGAAGACCTGAGTACCAAGTTCTGCCACCAATCAATTATGTAACCTTAAGTAAATAATCAAACCTCTCTGAGGCTCACACCAACCAATCCTGCAAGACTTGAGAGCAGATAAAGAAAATAATATATGCAAATAATACTGTATGAGCTCCAAAAGTATGGGAAGCTCAGTTTTCTTAACATACTACAAACTACTTTCAGCAAACTAACATATATTTTTATTCCCTTTTTATTATGGAAAAAATATAAATATACAAAAGTATAGTATAATAAGTTATATGTATTCTCACTTAGCTTCAACAATTATCGACTCATGGCTAATCTGGTCTTATCTACACTCCATTCATTCCTTCCCTTCCTCTATTATTTTGAAGCAAGTCCCAGACATCGTATCATTAACATCCTAAGAGCTAAAATCCAATGGCTTCTTCTCAGAGGGTGTACAGGTACATGAAGTCAAACAGAGAGGTCTGAGCTGGGAATATGGATTTGAGGGTCCACCAGTAATCAAGAGTTGAAGCTGTAGCTTTGCATGGAGGTCAAATATCCATGCTTAAGAAACAAGTAGATAGATATTTTTGGTGCTCCTTCATTAAAAACATAAATAGACATAAAACACAACTCTTACATCAAAAAAGAAACCCTACAGATTTTCAAAGGCCTATAGAACTTCTACATACTATGACTGTAATTGTTTTGCTGCCTTAAAAATGTGTCCCTGTATATTAATAGTCATTATTCTAAAGGATTTAACAGAATCCCTGAAACATAAACAGACATAATTTATATAACAAATTTACACACTGATATTGTAACCAACCCCAAATCTACTTTTCAAAGTATTTCAAAACATGTTGCTCCATGTAAATTTTCTTTTCCCTTTAAAGTTTATATGTTTTATACTTTCTTTTCTATGCATATTTCACAATAAAAATTTTAAAGTAAACTTTAAAAAGAAAATTTGATTCCTACATTTAAATAGCTATGACAGACGATGGTATATCTTATAAGTATTCAAAGCTTTGAACATACATGAGAATATTTGCATACTAAAAATATTTTATAAGCTCTTTAGACACGTTGTTGAATCAGGGGCATTTATTCCTACACTTTCATTAATTTTATGCCAACTATCAAAATTAGTTATAATTTACTTATACTCCACTTCAATCCTGAAAAAAATGTGACTCAAGTTCCTTAAATCCTAGTTTTACAATCCACTTTAAAAGAATCTCTAAAATTTTCTAAAATAGTTTCATAAGCTGTTCTATGAAGATTAACCTCTGAAAAATGAAGTATCTATGACCTTTGGAATGAAATGGAACTTTGTGTTTTTGATTATATTACCCACCAAGTAAATTATCCAAAGGGGATAGGTGTACAATTTTTAGAAACACAACAGATTGACAACGTTTAAATTTTGATTGGTCGCCATTGATTAAATCGAGCTAAGTCCTATTTGATCAGAAAGAACTCCAAAATATTTTAAAGCATATCCTTGTCTCTGAAGTAATAGCCTAGAAACCTGAATGTACAATTTCATAATTAGAGGAATATGTACGTTCGTTGTGCATACACCATACACTTCTGTGCTTTATTTTTTCCTAAGAAAAAAATCAGATATATTAAAAGCAGTTTCAACTTTGGCTATATTATGTAACTGCCATTTCACCTAAGTTACTGAAGAATTTTTGGAAAATATTTTGGATTTTCAAAAGACTTTGAAAGACTGCACCTAATATGTTTTGAGTAAAATCCAACTCATTTTCAAAGCATGATTAAACAACCATTAGGTCAAAATGGCATGTTCCCCTCCCTCACAAAACAATCCAATTCTTTTTTCAGGTGTCAGTAAATATCAACAGGATGATTAAGGCATATTTGCGTTTTTCAGGAACAATTTACTAAAAATAAAGCCAAAAAGCCAAAAATAAAGCCTCTCCTTTTCAAAAAGTGTATTCCAGACACCCGCACATTTAATTAAACAGCTTCCTTCTTAAAGATAATGGAGATGTTTTCTTGTTGTCAAATAAGAGATACATTGTTGTTATTTCGTATTCACCTTTTGGTTGGTTTTACTTTAAGTATTATATTGTTGAATAAAATATTCTTCAGTTAAACCTAAGGAGTTTTTTTTTTAAATCTCGTTTTATATATTAAAATGTATGGGGGAAGGGAAAGTGTGGAAAATATAGAATAACTTGTTGAGAATTTGATCGGTTTTCAATTAAGGAATTTTATAAAGATATCTTGTTGCTGTTCTTAAATTAATTCTGCATCAGAAGCCAAGTGATTTTTTTGGTCTTGAATAGTAATGATACAGATTTTCTTTACCAATAATGTATATATTAACTACATTTAATATATCAGATACATTTTATTTCTGTATCTAAAGAAAACCTTAGTGCCTGTTAATACTTAATGATATCAATAACAATTCTGCCAGAGTAGTGAATTTATCGTTTATTTTCACAAGGGGAAAAAATCAGTTTATTTGTGAAACTGCTATGTTGAACAAAATACATGAAAAAAACTAGTAATTTTCTTTTGACACAGTAAATGAAGCCACTGCTTTTTGCTCTCAATAATGTAGCAGACACGAATTTGTTGACATTCAGTGTCTTTTTACTTATTTTTCCTCTCTCGTTAATACTCTCTAGCTTTAAGGATTTTTTTTTTCTCAAAAAAATTTGTTTTCACAATCTAGGGAAATGTCTCCATATACTCTCGTAGCTACTGAATAACTGAAAAGTTCTACAACAAACGAGGTTACTTTACTGAATCTTTCCAGAGCTTCAGTAAATTAATGCGGTGCTCTTGGGATGGTTTTAAGTTGTAAAATTCCTTAAAAATCACAAATATAGGTCATCCTCTACTCATACGGCATCTCACACATGTTCACGTAAGGGTAAACTTTTTTGTCCCCGGGGTTCGAGCAGAGAATACATGCCACGGGTAAAAAACACGAAGATTTCGTTGAGCACCCCACGAAAAAAATCTGTTGACATCTTAACATTGCTAAATGTTCTGAAGTTGCTAAATCTCCTTAAGTTGCTTCACTTGTGTCACGAACACCAAAACCCAAACCAGGAAAACCTCTCTCCCCCGAGAGAAGGGCGAGCTGAGGGCGGTTCTACCCATTAACAGGTGGCCGGCCGGGAGGGGCCTTAGGCGCTCCCGCCGCCGGCGCCGCCGCCGCCACCACCGCCTCCCGGGGACGCTCCGCCGGCGAGGGCGTCCTCGCCTCACTGGGCCCGGCCACCTCGGGCCGCCCCCACCGCGCCCACGCACTCACCCCGCTCCCCCAAGCTTCCGCGTCCTGGTGGCCCACGGTGCCCCAGCGCCTTCGGGTTCCTGCTTTCCACCCGGCGCCACGGGGCCTCGGCACCGGCGGGGAGGCCCTGGGAAAAGCACGTGCCTCTTTTCGAAGCTTCGTCCCCCGGGCGGGAACTCCCGCCGGGCCTCGGTGCGCCTGGCCACCGGTTCCCGTCTGCCGAAGTACGCAGGCGCCGAAGCTTCTAGACGCCGCCGAGTGGCCGGGCCGCGGGGACGCGTCAAACCTACCCACCAGCAACGTCCGCCCCAAGTGTGAAGTTCTGGAGCGTCCCAGGCCAAGCGGGACAAACTAACAAATGCGACGAAATGGAGGCCCAGGGGTTTGAGTACCTTGCTCCGGAGGCCACACAGTTGTCCGAGCAGGCGCAAAGCCGGGTCTCCTGGTCTCTTTCCACCGAACAGTCAAGAGGACCGCTAGGCACCCCCCCAGAACCCGCCTCAGGGCTGCGGGCGGGGGCAGCCTGGCACCTGGGCCTCTAGCGGCACTGGCAGCTGCTGCGTGAGCCAGGGCGGCCCCGAGGCGGGACGGGCAGGGTCGGCTGAGGAGAGCGCCTGGGAAGCCCTCCAGCAGGGGTGCCCAGGCCCGTGCAGCGCGGGCTGGAAGCCTCTTGGCTCCGGCCACCCGCCTGGCCTCTCCGGCACGTGCGGGCCCCGCACCCTAGGGGCCACGGCGCTCCCCGGGTGGGTCGGCCTTGGCTCCGCCTTTAACTGGAGGCGCTGCCCAAGGCGGAGCCCGCGCGGGGGCGGCCCAGCCCTGCGCTCGGGGTCTTCCTCCGGGGGCGGCGCCGGCGGGCTGGGCTGGGCTCCGCGGGGCTGGGGCTGCGCCCTCCCGCGGGCCTTTGCTGAGTCGGGGATAATGGGTTTGCTGGAGTGGGAAGGCGCAGTGCGCCCGAGCCGGGCCTACGGAGACCAGGGGGAGGACGCGGCCGAAAAGGCTTTTCTACCACCGGAGCTCGCAGCCCTAAGACCTTGCTCCGTGCGGGACCCTGAGGGAGGGGTCGTTCTCCAAACCCGGCCTCACGTTGTGTTCTCAGGTCTCACACGGAATAAAAAGAATAGGGTGTGTTGGTCAGTTCGCAGGAAACTTTTCGTTGTTTCCTTATTTCCTTCCCGCCCGTGGACAAGTTGAGCAGCTTCTCGGCCTTACAGCCAGGAGATTGCAGGCCAAACAATCTGGACAGCTCCGGCTCTGGGTTTTCTGGAGGAATCATCCCACCCCTTCCCCACCTCTTTCCTGGTCTTCTCTCAGGGCAAGATGGAACCGTCCTTTCCGACCCCCTGCTGACGTGGGGCGTCTTCCCCCGCCAAAGTGAAACGCGTCCTTGTCGACTTTTCTAGATTTTACGTTTGCCTTTTAAAGAAACTTCACACAATACGCAAAAGGTAACTTAGCTACCTCTGGCAAGGGCCTGAGGGTTAAGAGGGACATCTTAGCACGTGGAAGGAATGACTCGGATCCCCTAGCCGCCGTGAAGCCACCCGGGACAGCTCAGCAGAAAGCAAGGTTGTCTGCTGCCAACATGCGGGACACGGATCGGTTTTTTGTCGTTTTGTTTTCTTTTCCTTTTTGGCTCAGCTCTGAGAGCATTACAGAGCTATCCTTTCCCGCCTCCGACCCTCTTCCCCTCCCCCTCTTCTGTCTGGTGCAGGCAATTAGGGTGAAGAAATCAGTGCCAGGTTCCTGCCTCTGAAGAGAAAGGAATTGCTTCGGGAATTGAGTCCTGACACCTGTCTCTGTCCAGGATGGCGAGAGGGGATGCCGGGTCAAAACGCCTGGGGGAAGAGGCCAAGCTGACCGGGAGGGTAGGACACTCCCTAAGAGAACGTTCTCTGGAGACTCCTCTTGCCACGTTCTCCCTCCCTATCTTTTGGCCTCCCGCTTCACACAGGTCATGAACACGCGGGGGTATTAACAAGGGAGTTTCCCTCCTTTTAGGCTCCCCGAGCCCAGGACCTGGGGCTGGAATCAGAAGAGCGACACTGACAAGCCGTTCATTAATTTGCATTTATTTTCGGGAAATAATGTAGATAAAGGGGGAGGAGGGTGACTGCCTTACATTTCAACAAGTAATTTGTGATCTTCACATCGGACAAATCAAATTTACAAATTACTTTCCCACCTACTGGACGAAAAGGCCAAAGCCAAACTTGATACACAGGCGCGGGCTCTCCGCAGATTTCGGAGAGTGAAGGTGCACTAAAAACTCACTAGACAAAACAGGGTTGTTTAAAGAGAGAGAAGCCGACAGAGGAATTGGAACTGGGGTTTGGGGCCTGGATCGTTTGTTTGTTTTTCCATAATGCCGTATTTTTATTTGTTTTTTGTTTTCTTTTGTGATTGGTCTCTAAACCGGAACTGCGACTCTGTGCTTCGACCCGGTGAAGGGCTCAGTCCTAAGTCCCCGCCCAGCCTAGCCCCCTCCCCTGTACCCTGACTTGGCTGTTTCCTCAACACTCTCCGACCCTCCCGACCCTCCGCGCCCAGCTTCCTGGAACCAAAAGGTTCTCTTTAATAAATACACAGAGGGAGAAGGTGTGAGAGGGCAGGTCAGCTTTGCAACAACTGAAAAAATAAAAGCGCCATCGTTTAAGGAAGAGAGGAAGGGGGACAGAGGGAAAATATTTTTTGCTTTTGTTTTATATATATGTGTGTATATATATGTATATATATGCTGTATATATCTTAAAGTTCTATTTCCTGGGCGCTAAGACGAGATATGTTCAGTTCAACCAACAGCAACTAGAAAGTTTAAGTGGTCCCTGGAACGGACCCGACTATGTACAGCATTCCCGCCGAGGCGGAAGCTTGAGCCAGTTCTACGCAGGGCGGGGCTGTGCTCGAGAGGCTAGGGGCGCGCTCCTCCCTCGGGCCTTGTCCCAGCGCACCCCGCTGGGAAGGAGAAAACGCCGGGCTGGTCTGGCCTGCAGGCGGGGAGCGGGGCCGAGGGCAGCTCAAGGAGCGGTAGTCTGCAAGCGGGAAACACTTAGTGGTTGTTTTGATTTGGGGTGGAGTGTGGGTGCACTCCAACGGGCAGACACATGCCAGTTAGTGACTCCAGTGTCCAGAACGAATAAATAAAAGTGTAGGGCTCAAACAGCGAGTCAGAGCAAAGAGCCTCCGAAGGCTGCAAGTGCATAATAACTGCCCAGAGAGACTGGAGGAGAGTGGCTTAGGAGTTCGTTAGGGGTTGAGGAGGAGAGCACACAGCTCTCCCCATACAGAATTTGCGGGCCAAGCCGAAGCACCGGTCCCCTCATCCAAGGGGTGGGCGGGTCTGCACATCCCCCAAACAAGTGGCAGAAAGATGAGGGCGGCAGTGCAGGCAAAGGGCATCTTTTAGGGGCGTGAAAATTCAGGTCTGCAGAAGCCGAGGCGAAGGCGGGCGGTGCAGCAGCAGCAACAGGACGGGGACCACGGAGGGCGCAGGTAGTTGCGTTTCTTCTCTTCCTTCTACTCCTGGGCTCACAAGACCTGGAACCGCCATGATGCTTGGTCCTTATAGTCCAGACAGTCGGGCGAATTGAAGTTGAGTTTCCAAGCGGAGGAAGCAGCGGCGGCGCCAGGCTCCTTGTAATCCAAGCAGTCGGCAGAGTTGAAGGCGAGCCCTGAGCCGCCGTAGCCCTGGTGGTGGTGGTGGTGATGGTGGTGATGGTGGCCTGAGGACTGGCTCAACGGGTGGTGCGCATGTGGATGGTGGTGATGGTGGCCGGCCATCGAGGAGGGTGCCATAGGGCTGAGCTGGTGCGGGTGGTGATGAGAGTGCATGGGCGCTAGATATGAGCTGCAGTCCACGCCGCCAAAGTAGGAAGAGGAGGGCGCGGGGTAGCCCTGCCCGTAGCTGCCGCCCTGGCTGTAGGACATGGGATAAGAGGCTGCGGCCGAGGCGGCGCCTGCGGCAACCGAGCGCTGCATGCAAGATGCGTTGCTAGGCGCGGCCAACGGCTCGGGCACTGACACCGACGCGGGCGCTGAGCCCGGCGAGATGGAGGCCGGACTCCAGATGGATGAGGCAGCCGGCGTACTCAACGACGACGCGACTGCCACCGCCGGGTTCCCGCCCAGGCCTGCAGCCGCTGCCGCCGCTGGGTTGGCGGAGGAGCTGGATCCGGAGCTAGAGGACGAGGCGGAGCTGGACACGGCGGGCGGCGTGAACTGGCCGCTGCTTTCCGAGCCCGAGCTCTCCCGCACCGGGGACGACTTCTTCTTGGCCGGGCGGCTCTTGGTCCCGCTTCCGCTCTGCTGCTGCTGGCGGCATTTGGCACGGCGATTCTTGAACCAGACCTGCAGCCGGCAGAGTGGGGAAGAGGGTGTCAGGGGGGCGAGTTGAGCTTGCTACTGCCTGGCCTCTTGTATCCACTACCCGGCCTAGGGTCTCCCATCCCTCTCTTACCGAGGCCTCCGCTCCTCCCCATCTCCAGCCAGGCCAGCCCACGTCCCACTGGTCCCAGCTCCTCCACCCTCCCCCATTCCTCTGACCAAAGATCCTCCTCTGGCAAAGTCAGGATGTGCACCTCTCCACCCCCCCAGCGCACTCTGCCCTAGGACGGAACATTTGCGTCTGTCTAGCCAGAAGTTCAGCCATCTCTAAACTGCTGCTGTTGGCCGCTTCCCAACAGCGTCGTGTATGTTTGGAGGCCCTGTCTTCTATGAATAGAACTGAGGAAACTGCGGAGAGGCACGAAAGGGACTGCAGAGCACGGGACAGTCACCAAGTCTGAGGTGGGAGCCAGTCGGCCCCTGGAGGCCCCGCGCTGGGCAAGGCGAGAATTTGAGTGGATGCAGAAGCAAGGCCAGGAGGCTGAACAGAGGCAATATACTCGGGGGACTAGGGAAGGAAGCCTGCGCTGAATTTCGTTGGGCTTCTTGGCTCCAAAAGGGGAACCAAATGGGGCAAAGTTCTCACTCCTCTTGGACGGCCCGGGTACATGGCACAACATTCCTGGTTCTTTCTAGAGCCTCGGGGGAAAGAAGACGAGATAAAAGGCCCTTGAGAAGAGTTCTGAGTTATAATCCAAACAGTATTTTTATCGCAAAAACCAGAAACAGCAAAGCCGGTAGCCAGGTTTTGCATTCGGCATCCTCTCTGGGAAAAGGAAGAGTCTAATCACACCGGCGCCAACCATGGAGTGCACTGCGACAGGGTACCAGGCCCTGGCCAAGCTCCACTCTTCCATTTCCAGGACGCCCGGGATGCAAGGCAAAAGCGGAGGCAGAATTCAATACCCCGAAGGAAATTGCCAAATCCTGCAATGGCCGAAGAAGCAGGGGCAGGTGTCGGGCCCTCTAAGCACTTTACTTTCGGGGGCCTTGCTTGTCCTCCCGAAATCCTAAAAAGGACTTTCAATACCGAAGGTGCCCTGGGCCCCCCGGGCTGAATGCAAGGCTCTAAGCTGGTTACTTTAACTTTGCCCCTCTCCCAGGCCCGAGCTGAGCGCTAGGGGGAGTCTGAGAGGGGCTGCCCAGTCTGTAGGCCCGCCCCACACCAGACCACCCTTCTCAGGCCCTCTCCAACCAGCCCCAGGGCCCCTACCCTGACCCTGGAGCCTTGGGCACGCGCACCTGGACTCTGGACTCTGGCAGGTTGATCTTGAGCGCCACCTCCTCGCGCATGAAGATGTCAGGGTAGCGAGTCTTGGCGAAGAGCGCCTCAAGTACGTCCAGCTGCGAGCGTGTAAAGGTGGTGCGCTCCCGCCGCTGCTTCCGCGGAGTGGCTGAGGGGACACGCGGGGGCGCCTCGGGTCAGCGGTGGCCACGCGGACCCACACTAGAGGACGCAGACAGGCCCCCGGCAGGCCCTGTGCGAGGCCGTTGCAAAAGAAAGCCGAGCTCCAAGCGAAAGAAAACTCCCCCGGAAGGCCGAGCCTGAGAGGCCACAGGTGGGAGAAAGTGCATGTGTGTGACTGGGAACCAGTGTCTTCAAGACTCTAGAGTTGCCCCCTTCCCTGCCTCTTGGAGGTTAAGAAAGGAGAAGTTATACAATCTCCCTTCTCTCACCACCTCCCCCCACCCAACACATCCCCAGGCTGGAGGATGGGGAAGGGGTGCGCAGAAACACCACCTGGAAAACACTTTCCGAGGGAATAAATGGAGGTGAAGGAGTTGGACCTGGGGGTGGGGGAAGCCAGGATTCAGCCCAAGCCTTCCACATCGGCAGTGAAAAGTTGGTGCAGACCACCGATGCAGGGGACAATTAATTAGGAAGGAAAAATCCCTCTTCTTCATCTCAGTCATTTCCTATAAGGAAAGCTTGGCCCTTCCAGTCAGGGCCTAGAGAGTGTCCAGATTTCTTTCAATACTGGGGGGAAAGGAACACACTCACACACACACGCCCCCCCAAAAAGCCACCCATGAGAAACGAATCCGTGGGTAAATGCGCTTTTGCTGCTGGTGGAACCACAAAGAGACAGGCCGCCAGTGCGGTCAGGCTGGGAGGGCACACCTTGCATTACTTCACTGGCCTGGTCCACCTCACCCACCCGCGACTGCCCTGTGAGCCTGCAACGTGCAGTGCATTGTAGGCAGACTAGCCAACCGGCTCCCTGGGCCTGCTCAGCCACAAAGTGTGTGCTCAAACTCCAGAGTCTGGGGGACGCCAGGATTTGCAGGGGCTGGGGGCGGGGACCGGTGCTCACCCGGGTAGCCCACGGAAGGATGCAGGAGGTCCATGGCTGGCCCAGCCAGGCCCAGCCCGTTCATGCCATATGGGGGTTGTTTGAGGTAAGACATCATGCTAACAGCCGGGTGGAGGCGCCCGGACGGATCCAGGGGGCCGGGGCCAGACGCAGTGCGGGACTCCCACTGCGCAGTCCTTCAAGCTCTGTTGCTTCTGGGGGACCAGCCTATGGAGACAGGAGACACATGTAAACAGTGATTGGGAGCCATCTCAGCTACCTGGTCTCGTCCGGGGCAAGGAGCCACGGGATAGGGAGGTGACGCAGGCCTATGGAACTTCGCAGGGCGGTCAACGTGGCTCTACAAGGCCTTAGCCCAAAAACCACAGCTTCTTTGAAAAGTAAGCTTTTCTGGACCGTCATCGCCTCTTTCAGGCTTGGAATGGGTAAAAAACACTTTTAAGGCATCACCAGGAGTGAGGGGAGGTTAAAAGCAGGGTCAAGCTGGAAAGGTGAGAGCCTGAAACGCGGAGTGTACAAGGTCCCAAGTCCAGGCAAAATTCTGGTCCCGTAGGAGCCGGCCTCAATACTGCAAAAGCAAACGTTAACTCGGCGCCAGTGAGGCAGGCTGCCCAGGGCATAAGGGGTTGTTTCGTTTTGTTTCAAATGCGGGATGAAAAGGTAGAGAGTCCCGAGAGCTAAGGTGAGGCACTGCGGGGGGGCTAGCAGCACCTGGGCCTCTCTGGGTCGCATTGCCCAGTTAGGAGAGTACATTCCTTCCAAGGCCTCCGCCACTGGGTCTGGGCCCCAGAGCCCACAGCCACCCCTCCAGTTAACTTCTCAGTGCCCAACCGCTGAAAGATTGCTCACCGGGAATCCCACCACACCTGAACCGCAGTTACAGGCCCAGGGCCCGCAGAGGCGGCCAGAAGACGCAGAAGGGGCCACGGTAGACGTGGCGGCTCTAAGACGCGGCGGGAGGTCAGGAGCGCCTAGCCACCGCCGCAGGCCCTTCTTCGCGAACGCGAGCGGGTCCTTCTTTCTGCCCGGTCCTGGCTGCGGACAATGTCGTCCCGGCAGATGCTGAAAGGTGACCCGCCCAGAGTCCCAAAGGGTCTCACAGATTTGGGAGGCCTGAGTGCAGCGTTCCCTTGTGCTGCCTCCCTATCCTACTAGATGAACCCGCAGCCCCAAGACCCTACCGAGACTAGGTAACTAGGCCTCGGCGGCGTAACTCACGCTGACCCGGACTGGAAGGTCGAAGCCTCGCTTCCCCGGCTGCCTCCAACCTGAGGCGCTATCCTCAGGGATAGGAAGTGGAGCTGGGGGAGTGCGGCTGGAGCCCCAGGGGACCTGTCGCTTCACCCCGCGTCGCAGGAATTCAAAGCAGGCCTGGGGCCCAGGCTAGGGAGGTTCGGGGAGAGCAGTAAGAGCTAAAGAAGTCTTCCGCTCCTACCCTCCAAGACCCAGGATCCGGCCTGGGAGAACACAGTTTGCAGGGAAGGGGACGAAAGGGAAACAGCCGGGGCTCTAGGGCCGAAGAGAATAGGACGTCAAGCCGTGGTGCCTCTGCCAGGCTGCAGCGTGAGTTCTCAAAGACTTTCTTCAAACTTAGCACTTCGGCTCGGTTACTTCGGAGGAGGCGGGGGAGGGGGCACGGGGCCGAAGCAGAGATCTGGGGTCTTTCGCGCACCAAGAGGGAAGCGAGGCCACCCCCAGCCCCGCCCACCTGCCAGGGACCTGGGAAGCGGGGACCCGTTTGAGGAAGGGGAGGTAAGAACGACCAACGCGCTCCCGGAGTCCAGGGCGGCCCCACGGCTTTCTCCTTACCTGCCCTCAGCTGCCGGGGCCGCTCACCATCTACCTCGCGCCCTCACACAGACCCGCGGGACAGCCAACCTGCAAAACAGAGCGGCACAGGAATTACTCGCCTGGCCGGACGGTTGGTCTAGGATCCCCGGATTTCTTTCTTTCCCCAACTTCCCTCCTTCCTTCTCTTTCTTTCCAGTGGCTTTGTGCGTGTCCCTCCAGGTTTCACTTTATTGCACAGACACTTTGTTTGCAAAGCCCTAAGCGTTCCCGAGACGCTACCTCGCCCGGGACCGCGCCGAGGGGCCGCAAAGGTTGGGTGGGGGTGAAACGGGCAGAGTTGGGAGGTGGCTCGCGGTTGCAGTTGCATTCCCAACACAACGTGGAGGCGGTGGGGGCTAGGGAAGTCCTGCAGAGGCACTTTGCAAACTAAATAAATCAAGCGATTTACCTTGTCGGAGTGGCTTGTCTTGCCGGGTTGTTTAGGTGATTGGAAATGTAGCCTGATGAAGATTGATCACCTTTCTACTGCCCTCCCCGGGTATGTGAACGCGAGGTGAGTGCGTAACGGGGCTATGCTGCCAATCCCCGGCCCCGCGCGGGCTGAGTGACAGGGAGCCGGGCAATGGCAGCACGAGCCGGGGGTTACCTCCGCGCGCCCCCGCCCTCCTCCGCCCCCTGCACCCCGCCCTCACCGCCCGCCCGCCCCGCCCCGGTCGCGCGCTAACTCCAGGGCTTGGCTGACAAACGCCGCGCAGAGCGAGGCGAAGACAGGGAACGCAGCGCCAGAGCCCCGTCCGCAGAGGGGGACGCCGGTCCCGAGGCCGCCCCGGGGTCCCCGCCCTTCCCTCGCCCTTTCGGCGCCCGTGAGGGAGTGGCAGAAAGGAGACGAGGTGCTGGAGAACCGGTTCCCTCGCTCTCCCGCGCGCCACTCGGCTCGGCGGCCCGGCTGTGGGCTCGAGGTCTTCGGAGCCGCGGGCTGGAGTGGAGGGGGGCCCCCGCCCCCCCCCCNCTCTCGCGGCGCCGCGGGCCCCAGCGTCTTCTTTCACTGCGCCACCACCTGCAGACGGACGCCGCGGGCGGCTCGTGCTGGCACAGGCTACTCTGTCGAGCGCAGGAGCAGCTCCGGGTGCGCAGATCCTGCCTCGGCGCCTCGGGACTCCCGCGCCCGGGAACAGCACCCGCTGGGGAGGCACCACCACTTACCTGCTCCTCCGCGTCTCCTAGGGTTCACAGTCCCCACGAAGGGTGTTTGCAAATCTTAAACGCTTCTTCTCAAATGTTGGAACTCAGTGTCTCCTATCCCTTACGCACACACACTCTACTTCTGAATCGAAAGATTTTAATAAGAAACTTTCTCTTTCACACTCAGTCTCTGTCTCCTTCCCGGTCTCCTTCTACCAGGGACAATCTGGCGGAAAACGTGGCCACAGACCCCTGCCCTTAATTTCTTTCTCACACACCGCGGAAGGAGCCTTCTTGGGGCGATTTCCCCGGATTGTTCGTACTGGAGAAGCCCATTTCCCAGCCGAACAAACTTCTCAAAGCCGTGTACCTGGTGGACTTTCAAAGAGCCAAAAAAAAAAAAAAAAAAGTTTTCGCCCCAACCCCGAGCAAGGCGATTCTTTTAAGTGGCACCTCCTTCTGAATATTAGCCACCACTTTACTCCCTTTCGAGGAATCCGTACCCCTTTTTCCTAATCCCCCCTCCCCTCCATCCCAACAGGCGAAGTGAAAAGTTTGAACTGGAATGAGTGTGAGGGCGAGTCAAGGAGCCGCCAGGCGCAGCGCGGCGGGGAGCGCTAGAGCTGCCGGGGCCGCGAGGTCGGGCACCGCGAGCAGACTGGGCTCTGGGCGAGGAGGAGGAGGAGAAGGAAGGGGGAGCCCGCTGAGTGAAAAGGGGCCGCGGCCCCCGCTCATCAAAGTGCTTCCCCCTCCCCCAAGCGACACTTTCCTTTGGAGTCCGAATAAAATACGGTAACAGAATATGATGGAGGGCACACTGTTTCCTTAACTGCTTCTCAAAGGACCCAGGAGATCTTCTTAGGACCTTTAATAAGGCTTTGGTCGGTTCTTTTGTTGATCTCTCAAAATCAACTCCTTCTAATTGAAGTTGGAGCTGAAAGCGAGCTAATGTTCAAAGAAAGTGGCCGCCAGACCAACGAAATTACATTTTTTTTTTTTTTTTGGACGATGAGGGAACATCTAATCAAAGGGGCAAAGGAGGAGGGGTGGGAGTGGGGGAGTATGAAGGAGAAAAGGAGGTTTTACAAGATCCTTCTCTGGTTCACAAAAGTCAGCGACACGGGCGCTTCTCTCCAGAACAAAGACACCGCAGCCCATTCACAAAAGGGAAAGACAGAGAGAGAGAGAAAACAATAAAGGAACGAGAGAAAAGGAAAAACATGAGAAAGAAAAAGCTTTAACAGGAAAAGAAACTGCGCAGAGCGCAGCGCTGACCCGGGCGGGGACACAACTTAGGCTCTCGCAGAACCCCGCGGGGAGTAGCCCGCGAGGCCCGCGGCTCCGAGCCCCTGAGACGGTGCAGAGGTTTAAAGAAAGAAATGAAATACACCCCCGCCTCCAGTTCTGGGGAAAGGCGCGGGCGGGAGGGCAATAGTTTTTCGGGGAAGACAATGCGGGAGCCCTGGGGTGCGCTGCGGCCGCGTCTGCGTCCCCAGCCCGCGCAGACCAGCCCAGGCCTGCGCGCTCTGAGCCTGGGTCTAGCCCTTTGCTGCCGGGGTGCATGCCCTTGTCCCAGCCCCGCAACCTCTCGCACTCCTGTCCGCTCCGGGCCCTGTTTCGCCTGCAGCTGCAGCGCCGGGCCAAGGTCCGGCGCTGCGAGTTGGGGCGGCTGTGCGCGCTGGAATGTGCTCAGGCGGTCCCCAGGGCCCGCCACGCGGGAGTCCGGCGCTCTTGCTTCCAGATGCTGCCACGGTCTCGGGGAAGTTGGGAGGTATCAAGTAGCACAGTCCCCCTCCCCCCCCATGAGAATATTTATCTAATCCCAAATTGCAGGCGTATTTTCTTAATGCTCAACCCATAAAACCCCGGGATTAAGAAAAGAAAGAGAGGGAGAGGGAGGAGTGTAGAGAGGAAGAGAGACTGAGACGAAAGTTTCTTATACGCGGCGTGGAGGACTGAGGCGGCCGTCGCTAGGCAAATGTCCAGGTGGGAGACACTGGGCCAGAAGCCGCGACCGTTCCAGCAACGGCCGCAGCGCGGGGAGGGAAGTGTGGGCATCACCGAGAGAGAGCACGTCCACCCAGCTCCAGGCCCCCGGGCCGGGGAGGGGGGCGTGGGAGCTGGGCCCTAGGACCCGGATCCAGCACCCAGGTGACCTCGAGGCCGGGCCAGACTCTGGGGGACACTTGGGACAGGGGGAGGGGTTTGGCGTCGGGGTCGTGGGATCCTGGCCAGGGGCGGAAGTTCTACATCGGCCCGCGGGCTGTGCCCAAGCCAGCCGGCTGCCAACGCTCCTCCTCCTCAGCGACCCCTGGGCCCACAGTTTCTTTTCCCGCAGCGCGGGCTTTCTGGTTCCGGGCCTCTCGGCATGCTGGGCTTGCGCCTGCGCTCGGCGGGCAGCCTCTGGGCACAACGCGAAGAAATCGGGACGCGGCTCCTTCGCTGCGGGCCTGACCCTAGTCCCGGGGGTCCGCGCTCCGCCGCCGCTGCGGGGCGTGCGGGCGCCACAGAGCAGCCCAAAGGGAAACCCCGCGAGGCTCGGGACTGGGGCAGGGGGGACAGCAAGTGTGGGGCTAGGGAACGTTTGTCACTTGACAGGTCGGGAGCGGCATGGGGAGCCGCCTCTCCGCGAGGCTCCTCGGGAGGGAGGGTTCCCCGAATCCAGCGTAAATGGGGTGGTGATGCTGGCCGCCCAAGCCCCAGGCAGCCTGGGGCTGGTGGTTTCGTCTGCCTGCTTCCCTGGGGTTACAGTCGGGTTGAGAGCTTCCCCCAGAGAGCGGCAGCCAGCTCCGCTCTCCTGCTTGAATAAAAAGGACAAACCCTCAATTTCACTTAGTTCTGATAACTTCCCAGTAACTTCTTAAAATCCTTTTCATGAAGAAATCTACCGTAACAAGTTTTATCATTTTGAAAGACTGGCAGTTGAAGGCGGTTGCGTACTTTTCGAACGGAATTTATGTGTGTGCGTGTAGCTTTGTGTGTATATGTACATATACGTATGTGTGTATATGTTTATGTGTGACCTAGGCTATCATATAAACGCTAGTGGACTGTTCTGTCTCTAGACTTGTTGAACGAGCTTTCTTTGTTTCGGACACCTCTGTAGAGGAGTAATGGCAACTACTATAAAATAGCCAGTTTTTTCTGTAGCCTAGAACTTACTAAAAGTTCTCTTTCCTTCATCTCATACACACACATCTGCATACATTTAGCCTCCCAGCCAACAATAATCTTCTTCCTTTCACTTCAGCACCTTCAGACTTGCGGGTTATCAGAAGTCATAATTTTTCCTCATGAGTGCAACATTAACAATTGAAAATAACGTCGAAAATTCATCAAGATATTAGCATTTTTTCAGTGCTGTGGAATCACAAATTTCCTCAAATCTTTAACAACAGAGATGACCCTTTACAAAAGATGATAGTTACACTGCCTACGAAAATATGACTAACTGCTTTTCAGTTCACATTCGTGTGTCAGCAGGGCCCCTTTGGGACGGTATAAACTTACTCAGCTCCACATACAGCCTGGTATCCTGCTCTGCATTCAAGAGGGCAATTTTTTTTTCCCCGCATGAAAGGTCTTATGGATACAGGAACTTCTCAAACCAGTGTCAAGTTTTCATTGTAAGGAAGTAGGAGCAGTGGTTAAGGTAAGAAAGTTTCTGCTTTTATTGAAAATTTATATATGACTCAGTATTGTAATAAATAAACAGATAACCATTTTCACAAAAAAATGACAGTGCTATGCTAGAGAAGAAAATATTAATTGGGGGATTTACTCATAGTGGCAAGACAGACTTTTATCAATACAGAATAAATATTAACAGCATTCTTGAGCCAATGTTGAGACCCAACAAAATGTAAGAACTAAGCTAGATGTAATAAATAATTATCCAGAGAAAAAGATGGCGCATTCTCAGATGATAAGACCGTTTTTGTAAACTGATGCGTGTCAATTAGTCCCATCCTCACAGCTCACCTTCAAATCACAGGACTGTCTCAGGCTACATTAAAGGGCCATCCTCCAAGGAAAACAGAGGACAGGAACTCTATTATCCTTACAGTGAAATGCAAAACAACTGCAGAAAATCCCACTGGCAAATAGAACACAGTTTAATAAGTAGATTGAATATGATCTAACTATAAAATTTAGGTAACAGAGTCAAGTGTTACATATGGCAGGACTGGAAAAATCATTCATGACATTTTTATCCCCCACTTACCCCCCTCCCACCATTATGCTATTAACAACAACAACAACAACAACAGCAACAACAAAAATGTTCCAAATTTTCCTCCCATCAAAAACTGAGGGAAAATAACGAGGGAAGGGTTTTCTTTTCTTATCTTCTTTGAGCACTCTCTTGAATACTCTCAATACCAGTCACTCACAAGGAATCTGTGCAAATTTATTTCACATGATTTCAAGGAAATGATTAACTCACAAAAAAAATAACCTTAAACAAAGCTCTTTTGGAGTTCTATTATCTGGAAAGGAGGGAGGGAAAGGGGTGGTGGTGGTGGTAAAGAAGTACAATCCAGCCCCCCAAAATGTTAGAAGTTTTACATCAACGACGAGTCTGACATTTTCTGGTCTGGGGAACCAAGATTAAAATGTTGGGAGATTATGGTCCGGCTGCTATTGAAGAACACATTTCTCTTCCTTCTTGGCCATCTTGCCTTTGTTTTGTTCCAGAGTTCGCTCCAAATGCTCATCTTCTTCTTCAGCCCTGGAAGTCAAACAGGAAACAAATTTATTTTTCTTCGTGGAGGGCAAAGCCGCGCACTCTCCTCTCACCTCGCAACCCGAGCCCCAGCGGGAATGAGACTCCTGGGGACAGCGGGGGTCTGTCCCGGCCCACCCGAGACCTCTGGACTGAACTTTCCGAAAACTTCATGGCCCCTCGGTTGGCAGCGGAGACTCGACCCCCGACCCCACCGCCCACTCACTGCTTCTCCTGCGCGTCCAGGTCCCTGACGAGCGCATCGCGCTTGTTCACCAGGGCCACCAGCTCATCCAGCAGGAGTTGCTCGCGTCGCTTCTGGGCCTCGGTCTTCTGCCAGTCTGCAGAGGACGGCAGGCTCGTTACCCACCCGCAGAGCCTCGGCACACCCTCCCCCGCTTCCCGCCTTTTCCAATTTCCTTGTATCTCTCCGCAAACCACGTTAGAGAGCCACTAGATAGTGTTTTATGGGGAGTTTGGCCGTTGTGATGAGGGTTTCACCCTAAAACCCAACTTCCTAAATCTGTCCTGCAGATGGAGATGGCTACTGCTGGGCTGGAACCTGCAAAACAGACCAGGTGTGAGCGGGTGGCCAGCCGGAGGTGCGCACCTGATTTCGCCAAAGTTGGGGGAGGGAGAGTTGGAGGCCCAGAAAAGATCGGTCGGAGGATTGGTGTGTGTGGGGGCAAGTGGGCAAATGAGGGGGCGGGAAGCAGAGATAGGCGATAAAAATCACTCTGAAAACGCTAGAGAATCTGCTTGAGAACCTATCCTCCTCCCCCACCCCCATGCTCACCCCATACAGCCCATTCTTCGCTAATTTCCTCTTCGCTCTATTTTAGCAGTTGGATGTATCTCACACTGGGCGCCATATGCTTCACAATAACTTTAAAAGTAGTGAATCGGCTAATTAGCATTTTTCTTTGAAGTAAAAAATAAATTTGCTCTGCAATATTACACTGCAGCTCTCGATCGCATCACAGCCAGTTTTCTTTTGGAGAGGTTTGCTGGGTGGTTTAAAATCAAAGCACTTCTGCAAAGGAAAAATTACATACTTCTTTTTGAAACCCCACGTTAAAGGCTGGAAAATCCGATGGGCAGTGCTCTTTCCATGTGTAGGGGCAGGTTTTTTGAAGGTTTTAGGACCCGATAATATATTTGCTAATCTTCGCTGGTCTGATAATTTCCTTAAGATGAGCAGCAGTTTAGTTTAATAAAAACAGGACCAAATCGAACATTTAAAGCACTTTTAAAACCAAAGCCAACTGCTCTCTGGCCAGACTGTAAGGGCTTGTAGCTGTCAATCAACCCCCAGTCTACCCCGCCTCCCTCATTAGGAAGGTAAACAATGAAAAGAAGAAGTAGATGATGAGGCAGATAGCAGAACAAATGAGGACCTAGAGGGAAACAGGACACCAGCTTTAAAAAAAAAAAAAAAAAAAAAAAAAAAAAAAAAAAAAAGGCCCCACCCCCCNGACTCATGCAGCCCCCTCCCCCAGCAAATGCACTTTCCAAAAAACAGGAGTGCAATCCTTTCGGGTTTCTCTCTTCTCTCTCCATTGCCCTGGGCAATCATGTTAAAACTCACATGGCTGGTGCTTATTCAGATAACCCTAACAATGCACACCGCTGGTTACCATGTGAATCTTCACAAACCACACAAGAATGTGCTGGTTCAAATCCCCCCGACCCCCTCCAAAGCAAAATTTATTCAAGACAGCAAACTGCTCAGCAGCTTTATGAAAGCAAATGGTGCTAGAGGGAATTCTATCTTGTATTTACAAATTAAAAATTAGATGCATCATCATGCAATAAAGGTTAGAATAGCAGCAAAAAGCTAGAATGGTTTATTCATTTTTATCACTATTCCTTCCCGTATAAGCTCAAATACATACATACATATATATGAAATATGCCATGTATTAATTATCCACATTTGATACAAAAATTACACAAATAAGTACATTAAAAAACTGGTCACATTACATTCTTATAAAAAAAGAAGTGAAATATTCTATAGCATGGGAAGGAGTAAGGAACTATTACTATGGAAACTTTTTTTCTGAATATAAGAATTAAAAAAATAACAAAATAGGAAAATTTAAGAAAAGCCATATCTATCACAATTTTGTTCTTTGGATTTAAACGCAACTGTGGTCAGGAACGCTAGACAATTTTCTAATTTGGTTCTTGTTCTTAATCAGTCTTATTCTACACAGGAGCAAAATTAATAGACACTACAGTTGGAAGGATCTTTAAGGTCATCTAGTCTAATTTCAGGCAACTATTGTTCTAGAAATATTAACTCAGAGAAAAATCTGCTAAATTTGTAAAAGATTTGTAACTAAATTTTATAATTAGTAAGACTGCCAGTTTTGATGAATATTAATTTTTCCACTTTCAACCTCAAAAAATCATTCGGATTATAAGCTTTATAATTATTTACTTCCAAAACATTTTGATAAGAGCTTCACAACTGGGAAATAAAGTTCCTCCACCATACACTTAAAAAAATACAATTAAAGGGAAAATTATGAAATTTTCTAAAACCAAGAAAAAAATAAATGTTAACAACAGACGTATAGTTTTCTTAATTAAACTGTTCCTTCTCTGTACTTGACCAGTCACTTAAGGCTTTAATTAATAATTAGAAATATCAAGATAAATGAGGCTTTAACAATATGGATGAGAGAAAACTTTTATTTTTTAACCCCTGAAGCATTGAATAATTTAAAAAACTTAACTTTTTCCTAGCTCAATACTGACATTTTCTGTAACTGTAACAAAAACATTTTTAAAGTTATGAATATTTAAGGTTATTTTCATCATTGTACAGTCAAATTTAACGGACATTAGAATTTAAAATGTTGCAGCATAAATTTAAAGGATTTTTGTATTAAATTTGTCATAGCCATATTAATATCGATCTACAAAATATTAGTCAATTGTAGAGGAAACAGCTATGTACAGTGAGTAGATTTTACACTAGCAAAACTTTTACTTTGCAGTTGCTTTCTCATGGGAATAAATTTATACACATACACACATATTTGAATGCTGACTTGGGAAATTAAACTATTTTGATGATTTTTAAAAAATTAATGATACCTTTAAAATTGATCAAGATCCATATTTATATGTTTGTGCCTAAATTAAAACAATTTTTGAATCCCTTTTAGTACCTTCACCTAGATGTAATGTCATGTTTTAAAAACCTGCCTGTAAGTTTATGTGTTATCTGTTATGCATTTTAAGGAAGGATTACTCACCTATAACACCAGTCACAGCTAGCTAGATACACTAACTTTGACTTGAACAGACTACAATGTGGCTTCTGATTAATTTAAAGATTCCAGTGTACTTTTGCTACAAAAGCCATATCCTCTTGCAACAAATAGGATTAAGTTTTGATGCTGCATTTGAGCCAAAGTGTTGAAATAAAGAGATTCTGTTTATGTCCATCTGCACTGAGCTGTTTTGTTAATTTAAAAATCTCTTTTTTATATATAGGGCCAATTATTCATTCCCCGATTCAGTTTATTTGCTGAAGTTGATAATTACCTTGGAAAAAAGGCAAAAGAAATACCTATAAATACTTTGATAGAAAGGACCTAAAGTTCTTATAGTAAACCTTCAACCTTGGCACTATAAATAAGCCTGGCACTTTGATGAAAATTAACACTAGTTTTGTAAAGAGCACATTGGGGGATTGCAGTCAAGTCTTATCTTTAGTTCCAGTCAACTAGCAATCCTGAAAGAGTTTGCATCATCATCAGAGCAGGCCATTTGATAGGATTCTACTGCTGTACCTAATCAATCTATGGAAGACTGTGGCTGTGCTGTGTAACAAAGCTAAAATAGATTTACAAATGGGGTTTTAGGGGATAAGCTCCTCCACAGGATTACATATTGATTTTAAATATAAAAAGCTTATCATATAAACCATAACTACAAAAATAGTGAACCTATGCATAAATCCCTTTAGAAGAGCACCCACTTCAAACTCTAAGCCAAGAATAAATCAAGATGTACAAAATCCTAGAGAAGATCCATTTCTTGTGCAGAAAATGAACACACCACTTTCTAAAAGCCCACCCCAATGTGTGCAGAAATGAATTTATCTTTCCTGAGGGGGCATTAAATAATCTGGAACAAAAAAACTATAGGAAAAGTATCTAAAAGATGTTTGTTAGCTTAGGGGATCCTACAACTTAGCTCAGTAGAGTGAAACTCCTGCTATGAAAAACACCTCAAGGAAAAAAAAAAGGCAAAAAACAGGCCAAAGTGATTATGGATTTTCAGAAGAATGGATATATTGAATTTTTTCCCCCTCTCAAACCAAGCTGTTAATATTTCTTTCAATGTGCTATGTGGCTATTAACATTCTGGGCTTTCTCCTGCTGAATGGTTTCAGGAGCAGATTTATTTGAAAAGATTTTAGTTTATTTATTATGAAAACCATCTTATGGCTACCTAGTGGAAGAGATGCAGACACAAAGAGGAGTGGACCTTAAAACAAAGGGAAGCAAAACACCACCAAGTAGTGTTGCCTATTCATGTGTTTTTCTGTGGGTTTTAATATTCCAAGAGGCTACTGAACTGCATGTGTGTACATTCTGAGGGCTGGTTCAGAGGACCCTGTGCTCACAGAACTGGTGATCAGGACAGTCGGTACCTGTCTAGGGCAGCCCGGCCCATGCACGGCCCAGGCTAGCGGGACAGCCCGCTTACTAAGAAAGGCCTTTGTCATCAACAGGGTACTTCTTTCCTCAAGTCTCTTCTTTCCCTCACCGAGCAACAGAAACTGGCATAATCACATATGGGACAATGATCTTAATGAAAAAGTAAAGCAAAACTGAACAAAACCTCAAAAAACTACGAATTGTATTAAAGGTGTTTGAAAAAGAAAAACACTTTTCCCCCTTCTTAAAAAATGACTTTGTACTGATATGTACAAGAAGAACAGGCAGATAAAATGTTCAATTATTAGCGATTATATAGACATAGGACTACCCATAAAAATGAGATCTTTTCTATGTGTCATGGTCCTCCTTTTAAGACGGTATTTGGTAATATAACTGGTCTGGGGACAGAAGCAATATCTGCCTTAAAAGTCAACTGTATTGTATCAAGCTGTATTTTAGGGATAATTTAACTTACTATACATGACAGAGTGTTTTTAATACTCTGTATTGAGTATAAAGTATAATGAATCTATAAAGAATAAACTGTATAATGAGTCATACATTATACATACTATATATACATACATTTTATATCACACATAGATATATATACTATATAAATAGTATTTGCTATACCCACTTTTCAACTATTCAGCTTTCCAATCTCTTTTAAAGACTACACCATGACTACAAAAATCATATCATGAGGAAAAATACCACTTAGCATACCTGTGCATCTTATTTCAATTGCAAGTTTTACAGAACTTCTTAAATAATTTTGACAAATTTTTTAGTTATTATCAATGTATAATTTGATTCATTTGGAGAGCCATTTGAAGGAAATTAGCTATCTGAAGCCTTTAAAATAAAGTAAATCTGATTTCTAAATGAGGATATATAAATGTTGTCAGTCATTTTTATCAAATGAGATTACAGATATAAAAGTTATTAAAAATAAAACTTTTATAATGTATAAGATTATAGTTAGATAAACAGCATATATTTTATTAATCACAATCTTAATTAAAATATTTAAAAAATACACAGTTTCATTTGGCTTTCCCTTAGAAACTTAAATTTCTAGTTTCTAAACTAATTATAATTGGCTTATTATGGATCAGGTACCTTATCAGGTAAAGAAGGAAATTACTATGGATAGTCAATGGGTTAAGAGGTCAATATAGAATAGGAAAATCAATTTGCATTGAATAGACAAAAGGTCCATTTTACAGAGCCCAAAGAATTAGTTTTTAAGTAGACATCTTTGAACTAAAAGGCAAAAGGGGAAGAGCATTCTTAAACACGTAAGAATTTTTTTAAAAAAATCATATATAGTAAATGCCATAGTTAAACTAGCTGATGTTTACTGATATTATGAACCATGCTTAGGATTACTATATAATTCATATAAAAGCTTTATGAAAAGTATGAGAGTGTTTTATTTATCTCTTATGTCAATCTTTGCCTGAATATTCACTTAATAGGAGTTGGAATCTTAAGAACTATAGTGGACTGCAGACATATTTCAGCGTTGACATCCATTAAAGATTAAGGTAAAATTTAGACTCTGATGTGAAAAATCAAAACGATAAATCTTTCCCCACCTCCCTCGTGGAAACAACCTTAAATTTCACACAGTAAAATGTAATTAAATCATTTAACTCCTTATATTTTCCATTTTATGAACATTTCAGCTTACTGACAAAGTTAAGACAATTTTGTGTTTAATAGCACACATAATGATTATCTATCTGAATTAGGGTTCTTAGGTTTTATGTGACTGTTGCTTTCTAACTCTAAGGCATTTATCTGTAATTCCTGTTGGTTCCTAGTCAGGCCACACCTAGTGAGACCAGAAGTGTATTACACTCTTTAAGTCTCTTTGACAGTTGACACTTCACATACCTCACTCCATCATAGCCATTTCTTACCTTCGATGGCTAGCATTGCCCGCAATTCCCGATTCAGCAGCTCATACCGCCGTTCTAAATCATGCTCTTTTTCCCTAGGCAAGTTGCAAAAGTTCATCAATATGCTAATTACTAAATCATTAAACACTTAAAAGAACCTTTAGGTTACATTGATTTTAGGACTCATAACTGACTTTTCTCTTTAACTTTAAGCTACTCCAAACAAATGATACACAAACCTAAAATCTTCCTCAGGTTGAATATTTACTAGTTCTGTTATTTTTCTCCTTCAATTTTGAATTGCACAGAGGTATTTTTTAATCTTTGGATAAGTAGTCTTATTCTTCAATGCTTCTTGTATTAAGTGCCAGGTATAAGATTATTTCGTAAAATATTTTTCATAGCTCACAATAAACACTCTTTTGTCTGGAACGCCACGTAAAAAGAATACAAGAAACATGTAAGTACTACCAGCACAAATTTAACACAGAGACAATTGAAAATCCTGGAGGAGTTAAGTTTTGTGCTTCTTCATAACTCTTTTTATCAAGTTCAGGCATGGTAGAAATGACAAAAATAGAGGTTTTCACTAAAATAAAACATGTAAGCCTGCTCCTTCCCACACTAGGTGGCATAATATAAGAATATTGCCAGTGAACAGAAAGAAACTCACATTAAGTCCTATGGTGAACTAAATGCTAAAGAGCAAGAACGCTCACATTTGGTCTAGTCTCCATGTTACTGTACACAAAAGTGATCTTTTTATGACTGGAGGAATTACTCAAATTTAGGGTAACATCATCTGTAGAATACAAATGTACTTTTGTCCTTATTAAGAGTTATTTTCATTTTTAACTTAAAATGTGATGTTAAATAAACTTCGATTTTATTTCTTTTGTCCTCTAACCCTTAATATAATCCAAATCTCCTTTTTGTGCACAAGTGCTTTATCTCTTAAATACAAAGGTTTTTTTTATATTCCTTGGCTTTCTATATAATAAACATTTTTCAGTATATATCACTATTTTTAAAAACTGTTCAGATGACAAATGACTATATACTATTTTTAATTTTTATATAAATATACTGTAATCTCCAAGGAAAGAAAGATATTAAGCCTAATAAATATGAAGCCTCAGAGAAGGCAGTGACAAAAAGCCTAAGATTCATCAGTGTTGTAGGAAAAACAAGCATAGTCATGGTACTTACAGGAGAGAAAGCTGGTTCATTCTCCTTATTAGGGCATTTTTCTTATTAACCAACATAAACCATTCCTGCATCATAGCTTCTTCTTCTTCTGTGTTCCTTCCTGTAATTCAGCAAATTATTTATCATATGACATTTTACAAGCCAAATAATAGTTTAGCATAAGTATTTTTTCAGCATGAAATATATTTTAGCTACCCCAATAGTACAAATTAAACTGTTTATAATAACATAATATTAAAGCCCAGGGTCTGAAAAAAGAAATTAACATCTAAAAATTCATAAGCCAATCTTCTAAAGCTGGTATTATTCAGCATGTATATTTCAGTCCCCCTGAACAAATCTACAGATCAGACTAACATTAAGTACAGTTAAAAAAAAAAAAAAGAAGTGTTCCAACTTTTAAATCCTCCCCAGAGGCTGATTTGTTACTATGTTTCAATGAGGAACTCATGGTGCTGACAGACATACGGTCATGATTAAAAAAAAAAAAAAACATTAAAAAATCATTATGAGAATTATAAGACTAGCAGGAAGATCAGAGAAGTCCAGAGATTTCGTGAAAGCTTCCACTTGTAACAACTTGCTTTTTTTCTTATTTTCCTTCCCCAAAGTAAAGATATATGTTCTGTATGTACCATTCTGGAACTCATAATCTCTAATATGGCAAACACATGCAAATTATTTTAAATATATTATAAATGACCAGGCTACAAAATATGCCTATAGCTATCTGTGAAAAGATACATTAAAATGAAAATAATGTTCAGTAAATCACAAAACGTTTCAGCAGAAAGAAGATCTAAAATTTAGATTTACTGATTGCACATCAAAAATTCACTTTCCAACATCGATACCACTCCCCACCAAAGGCCAGTATATCAAGGGTTATAATGTATAGTATATATTTATTATTGTTCATGTAGAAGTAGACCACAATCACACTCAAGAAAAATATTAATTCCTTACCTTCTTCCCACCTCTCCATTCAAATTATACCTAGTCAAATTTATAATTCTTTGACTTTCTTTTTTTCTGAATTTCACCCATGGTTGGTTTATTGTTTTGCTAGGCCATTATTTAATACTTCAGTCCTACTTCTGTATAGATGCATAGGGCTAACTTAAATATCTAATAAAAAATAAAATATTCTAGAATCATTTTCTTTTTAAGCAGATATTTTCCTTTAACTTTCAAACACACGACCAGCCCATTTTAAAAACTCAGACAATAGATACCTAAAAAAAGTGAAAAGCCAAGTCTTTCACCAACCCCTCCCTCTCGAACTCCCCTCTCCATCTCTTTTCTCCAGAAGTAACTACTTCCACAGTTTAGCATATCTCCTTCCAGACCACACAGATTACTATGTGCATCAAACACATGCATATATCTTATCTATAGACACATACAGGTTTCTTTTCTTTAGCATAAGTGAGATCACATTATATATTGCCCTGTGATTTGCTTTTGTTACGCTGTTCAAAGATATGCCTCATTCATTTTAATAATTGCATAAATTATGGATGTGCCATAATGTATTTAACTATTTCCACATTAACAGAAATCTGAAGAAATTTTTAGAATGGAAATAGAATATAAAGAGCTGATGATCTGTGTGCAAAAGATTAAATATGTACTTCAGAGCATCCCTGTAAAATATATAATCTGTTGTTCATCGTTAGGGAGAATAGTGAGGATATGTGCCTTCATTAAATGCTATTAAAACTTTATGGTATGAAGCAGACGTAGGATAGATCTTTTTGGAGTATGAACAAAAGTCTTTATTGTTTTACAGTATTTTTAATCTCTCTTTTAGGGTAGCTGGTTTTGTATTCACTTTGGACCATGTGATGTCTTGACACTGGTCATGTGATACAGGCTGTGATACAGGCTGCGATACGCACAAATCCCTGGGTAGCAACAAAAGAAGAAAGAGTAGAAAGAAAAAGCTGAGAAAAAGCTTGCAATTTGGAAAAAGGCCAATTGTACCCTGGTGAAGGCCTTTTTGATCAGTGAAATGACACATGTGCGCAATATTAATAGGTGCAGTTTTTATGATATTTTATTTTCTGATTAAAGACTTAGTTCTTGTGTTCATAACATAAATGGCTGCTAAAAATATAGACATATTAAAACTTCATTTTGAGTTTAACTTAACCTATAATTGAGGCTTTCAGCAATACTAGAAGCAACTAGCCTACTCTTAAATTAGCATCATTTTCTTCAATGGAAGACTGCTTCCTTGAGAATAACAATATTGATATGGTACTGTGTTATTTTCAGTTTAACTCATGCCTACGATTTCTAGGTAAGAAAAAAAGATCCCCCTCCCCTAATTGTTAGGAAATGACTAATAATACAAGAATCTCATGTTTCAAAAGGAAATAAGCCTAACAATAACAAATATTTAAAGACACATTACACTCTGCTACATAGATTATATAAATTAACTGAAAAAACATATTTGAGGTTAAATCAATTCTGTATCACTAACTCCTTATCTGAGATAGTATACAATGATGGAAATCTATACTTAGCCTAGTAATAAAAAAATTAAATTTTCTTCTAATACATCATTACACTATTGTTTTTCGGGATTTAAAATTTTTTAAATTTAAAAAGCTTTTAAAAGCCAGTAAGTTGAACCATTACAAATTAATCCTGACTTTAATAACTGGTTAAAGACCCCTTTAGCTTTATAAGTAACAAAAAATATTAAAGCCTGTGATCACAGTGAGCTTTTCTCATTTCTCCTCTAACCATTTGTTATTTAATCCAATACTAGTAATCCAATTTGTCCATCAGACTTTTAAAGGGCAGAATGCAACTTCCTCAGCTTAGACACTTTTCAAAGTACAATATATTTTTCAAATGAATGCTGGATGTTTCATTTTTCCCAACTGTTCCTAGCTCTAATGCATGAGGAAAAAAAGAACAAGATGAACATTGTTCATACTGATTAAGTAAGAGCTCATTAAAGAGCTGTCAGTGCGGTACTTTGAATATGCATGAAGCATATAATCAGATCTAGTACCGTCACTAGAGGAGAATACGGTAAGTACAAAGGATTGATTTAATTACTTAGAGTGGGCTGTGGTGGTAAAGCAGTCTTGTTAGTGCAAAAAGAAAAAGAGGTTGTATTCTGGCACTGTTAGAAAAAAGGCAGTTTTAGCTTCTGCCACAATACATAATCTCAGAATAAAGCACTTTACACTGTAGCTTAAAATGAAGACTGTCATTATTTTATAAAATGGCCATAAATCATTTTATCTTGTTTAACCTCACCTGTTTAACTACTTGTCTTTCAAAATTATGTTTAATTTGTAATTACAACTACATTTTTGTCACCTTAGAGTGGAATACAGATATTTAAAAAAAAAATCTCAATCTTCTTTTTCAGTTTCATGAGCTGAAAAATTCAGGACATATACAATTGAAGACCACTGTGAAATAACAAATGACAAAATACTACAGGTCACTATACAATTACTAAAATGTAAAAACATGGCTGGGTTGTTATACTGTATTTTAAAACACAGTGCCTCATGTAAATATATTACAAATAACAACATCACATTAACATTTTAAAGTATTGACTAATTAATACAATCTCTGGCAATATTTTTCCTACTTTTTTTCCCCTCAAAGACTTCTGTTTTTTTATTTTGTCTCTAGGAATGTAACATCTTTTCTGACATCACAATCTCTTAACATCAGTTTTTCCTTTTAACCAATTACTACACAGCTGGGATAAGATTTGTAAAAATTATTAAATGATCAAGAATAATGATAACGGCAGGAAAAGTAACTGTAAATATGACTTCAAATCACTCTCCCTATGAAAATAGTTCACAAAAATCACTTAACAGAAAGCAGTGTAATACATAGCACTACATACAGTATAAATACTTAATAAACGCAGGTTGACTATAGCAACCGTTTTTATATTTCATGTCCTCCAAAAAAATGATTTAAATTTAGTTCAGATTTAATTTCTTTCAAGAACTCATTCATTCACCCAGGAATATGTATGTAGTTTTCATTTATTTTTTCAGAAGCAGTATTTTCAATGTAAATTTTTAAATGAATAAAAGAAAAGTGATGTCAAAACCTAAAATTATGAATGATATATTCAAAAATTTTCTACTAATTTACCTTTCCTAATTAATCTTTCACCATAAACGTATTATCTATTCAGAAAGATATTTTTTTAGACAGTGAATTCTTATATAAATACAAAATAAGGAACAATACAATTTTAGCCAAACAGAAGATTAATTCAGTGGGAAAGAATGAAAATGCAAAGATGTAGGCTGCTATTGTACATATAAACAAGTTCAAGATTTGCTACCATGAAAATATTAAAGAATGCTGAAATCTTGCCATAGCCCCATAGTGGAGATGGCTGACTAGTGATCACATATGGCCCTTAAAGGACACACATAACAAAGCCAAACCAAACATAAAAACAAAAAAGTTGCCATTACAATTTGTCCTGATGGTATGATAACACCAATATGACGACCTTTGAAAGACATAATATATTACAATAGAGAGACACACAAAGGCGTCCAACTAGCTGGTACTGGAGAAACACATTCTAACAACAAAGGAAGTGAAATCTAGTAAATCTATACAATGGACGACAAAGGTGAATTTACTGTAGTTATGTAGAGTCATGGACACATGAACTCCTAATGCCAATATTACTGCAGCACTCCAGTGCATTAGTTTTAGAAAGTATTTTAAACTTAGGAAATAGAGCTTTATTGTGAAAAGAACTTTTACAATATAAGCAAATAACTGATAAATGTTTCTACCCCAAGAATATCCTCAAACAGCAATCAACATAAATGAAGAATCTCATAATCTTTATTGATGTTTTCAGCAGCAATTGTCTTAAAGCTATTTGCTTAACATGATATATTTGTTATAGTATTAAGAATATAAACTTTGAGGAAAATCCTGTCTCCTTTTGTTCCAGTAAAATAAAAACTAACACACTCTCTCAAACATACCTTTTATTTACCCATTTGGTAAAACAGATTGAGGGCAACATCTCTCTACAGATAACTTCTGATAGACTTCTAGCATGTACTTCTTACAGGAAGAGGTACAGACTACTTCACCAAAGTTCTTCCTCCATAAACTTATACATAAAAAGAAGCTATTTCTGAAGGTTGGAAATTAACAGCAGTCTTCTTGCACCAACTCCTTAATAAAGTCTGGGTAGCCTTTTTTCTGCCAAAGGTCAGTGTTAGATTTCCTAAAGGTAAACTTGGCACAAACTTAAAATAGTAAAAAATAAAAATAAATTTAAAAGCATGGAAGGTGTTATCATGGGAAAAATTATAACTGAAAAAATTCTTTATATTTACTTACAGTTTAGTATTTTCTTTAAGTTACATATGGGATGGATTTGCACCTATTAACTTTTCAGTGCTAAGAGCATGTAAAGGTATTAATATGATCCACATTTCAAGTAATACATGATTATCTTGACTACCTACAAATAGGCACTTGACTAAAGTTAAAATGCTCAGAATATAACTCTAAAACTGTATTTACTTTTTAAAGGTATATTTAACATATTTTCTAAAATAAGATAAAATGCAGTGAGTCACTTTTATAGGCAACATTGAACCAAACAGACTATTGTCTGTGAATCAATTAGGCATCCTGTAATAAGGGAAAAACTTGAATTGTGAGCCATGCTTACAGATGGATAGCTTCCCCTGCCAGTTCTCCCCTCTCTTGAAGCCCCTTTTGTTTGGGCTGCACCTGGCGAACTCCTCTCTATTTCCCCACCCCCCCATCCTAGGGCCTTCTCACAGTCATGTCATGGAAATGACTTAAAGAGGGGCTCCAGAAGTGACAGAGACATTAATGTAAAGACAAACATTAAGAGTTGAATAAAATTATTTCTTGAAAAGTAGGAGTGGACAGAAGCAATTATTTCTAGATTAATGGATTTTAAGATGTGATTTTAAATATGTATGTTTATGCAGCTAAATTAAATTATTATAAAAGATATTTCTAACCTTTTATATACTTAAGTAAGTCAAGATTTCTGGGGGGGATCTTCTCATTGGAGAATAGAGGTCTACCTTTTTTTAAAGGTCATTTGAGCACAAGTGGTGTTTTTTTTTATAGGGTGGTCTGGGAACCCAATTCACAATTTAAGTATTTTATGGAAATATTCATAAATATATGGAAATGACTCATAAATTAACTTCAGAATGAAGACTTCTGGTAAATTAAGTACCACCTTTATGAATGTGTTTACTTGTATTAATTCTGGGGAACTTCAGTGGATAAGACTGTAAATTCTGGTAAGGCTAAGCATAACATATAATTGTACTGTCTATAGTTTCTGTGGCTGATTAGAACCATCATCTTGAATATGATGCAAATAGGATGAACATTGAATCTGCATCCAAAATGCATTCTTCCAGTTTGGCTAAAAAAAAAAAGAAAAAAAAATGACGGAGCTCCTTGATCTTAGACTAATTAACTTCTCTGAGCCTCAGTTTCCGTTTCTATAAGGGTAATCATATTGCTCACTTCATATGGTTGTTAGAGGAATTAAGTGAAAAAAATCTATGTACAGTCCTTAGCACAGTACCTGAGACTAAATATGCTAGCTATGATGATGATAATGGAGAGGGTGATGGTGGCATACGCAGCACTGTGGAGATACAAAGATGACCAAGATGGCTTCTCTCCTCAAGAGGGCTCCTAGTCCAATGTGGAGAGACACATAATCAGGAATAACTAGAGTGAGGGTCAATTTTTAAACAACTCCACAGACACAAATTATATTTTAAATCCTTGTTAATCATACCAAATTATACAGTTAGTATCGTTAGTATGTCTTTGGTCATAAGCAGGATAGGTGAAAAATGTAGGTGAATCAGTACAGACTCATTTCTGCAGCTGGAAAAACAAAGTCAATGCCCTACTGGGTCAGCAGTGTCACTTGCATACAAAAGACAGCCATAACGATGGCACAACAATGTGGCTGTGCTCCAGGTAATGAGAGGCTAGGTATTTGCAGGGTGTTAGAAGATTTAAAAATAAAGATCACAGAATATTGCTTAATATCAAAAACTAAAGAAGGTAAATTTTAAGATAGAAAATTATGGACTACTAGAACACATTCAAAAGTTAAAGAAAAAAATGACAATGACAATTTGAAGTAAAAGTGGATATAATTTTAAGAAAAGAAAGTCCCCAACAAGAAAAACTAAATATTTTTAAAGTAAAAACCTTCACTGAGAAAGTAAGTTTTCATCATTTTTACAGAAAGAGATTTTGATATTAAAAGCAGAGCATCTTTAAAATCAGCTTATAAAATTGGCAATGCAGATGATAGCTGATTTACTAAATGCCAGGTGAGAATGAGATTAGATTCTGTTGAGAATGTGGAAAATTAAATATGTATCATTTTTAAAATATAGAAAGACAAACCAGGTAGATATGCTCTAAATAGGCTTCTTTCTAATAGAGTTTCTCCAAAGTTGTATTACACAGTCAGTCAGCTATTCTTTTAGGTTACCCCCTCGTGTTGCTTAAAGTGTTTAAATGTCCTTTAAAAATCATACCCACACACTCTTCCATGCCTTCAGTTTCCAATAAGGGATGAGTTCAACCCCCAACCTCCAATGCACTACCCGCACAGTAACTTCCTTTTCCACTCTATACCTTCTTTAATCATGCTTGGGTTCAGATAACCAAATAACACTGGGCTATATCCTTCCTTAGGTACTTCTTAAAAGTCTTTATTCGATGAGGGAGAGTAGAAGGAAATTTAACCTAACCCCTTCTAGCCTGTGGCCATATGCAGTCTCAAAACACAGAAGCCTGATCAAAACAGGACGCTGCGGAACCATCTCCAGCAGCACTCTAACCTGCACAGAGCTTCAAAAATTCCACAACTAAATGCTCAAAAAGCATTGAATCAAAAATCAATAACCAGTAAATGCTGTTTGAATCAAAAAGCAATAAATGCTGTTTTTCTAGACTAGACCAGGTGACTAGTATGAATTTCAGCAATATATCAACTCATCCAATGCCCCTTAATCTTCTCAGTGGAGCCATTCTCTTCATCATGGCACACAAGAGACATTCATGATGGACTTGTATCCACAGTGTTGTTTCCTGAATCCCCAGGAACAACAATGTCTCACAGAAGCCACTCCATATAGTATCTCTCTTTCATCAGATCAGTGACAACCAGTAACTTTCTCATAGGCTGGAAATAATAATGATAATTATGATGATGATAATAGCATCAAATATTTAATGAGGCTATATAACTTAGAGCTAGCAAGTGGTAGAACTAGACCTTAAATCCAAGCAGTCTGTCTTGTAAACCATCACTCTCAGCCACCCCATCTGACACTCACTCACAGAGTAACCAGTCTTACAAGAACAGGCCCTTTATTTAGTATTCAGGCCAACCTTGACAAAGCCTTCTGAATGGCTCTGATAAGCAAAATGGCACAAACAAAACAAAACAAAGCAAAAAGCAAACCTTTAAATCTCCAATAAACAAACAAACAAAAACTATTCTGTTTCTTAGTTCATCCATTAGTAGTGGGGATTTTCTTTGCTCTTCCAATGTAGGCCACTGGGACTTAATGATCTCAGAGCAGTACATCAGAGGATGTCAAGGCGAATCAGCCTTTCTTCCTATGCACATATATTCTATGATCCTTGAATTATAGGTCAGTGTATGATGTCTTCTAGAAACATGATTTCAGGGATAGACCTATTCACTTCTTGGGCAACTATAAACCACTCTGATTCCATTTGAGCATTTGAAGCATCCTTCAGTGAAAACGGCCAAACAAGAATGCCCTCGCCTAGCACAGGATTATCAGGATGTATTCAAGTTCCAACTTTGCTCTTAAAGAGCTACAGGACCTTGGATAAATTACTTAATCTCCCTATGCTTCGGTTTCCTCATTTGTAAAAATGGAAATAATAGTACTACTTCAGCAGGGATTCTGTGAAGATTAAGTGAGTTAATATATGTAAAATACCCAGAATAGTGCCTGGCATGTAACATTATTTAATCAATGTAATAATGGTTGCTATTGCTGTATTCTCTCTCTCTCTCTCCTCACTCTCTCTCTCTCCACACACACACATACAGTAAAGAGCCACATTCTTTATTTAAGCTTCAGGGTCCTCTCTGACTATCTGATCCTTGGGATTATTGACGGAGCAAGGAATGGTGATTTCTCCTGGCAGAGTCTCACAGTTTTTTTGACTGCCTATGCAAACACCAGAAAGGTCTACCCACAGAAGTAAACACATTGGGCAATTTGGTGCAAATCTTGAGATGTTAGCTACATGGAGCAAGAAATTTCTGTCTTTACATATCCATTTCACTGGACAAGTCATCCTAGCATCATTTTAAGTTTTTCGTTCCCCTCAAGTATGGAAGCCCGTCGACTTACCTATTACCCATTTTTCTTTTCTTAAAGGATCAATACAAATGCAAACCCAATATGAGACATTCCCTTTCCCAAGGTTACACGTGTTCTGTTAAGTCTATTCCAAAGGTTCCCTTGCTAATAACAGTATCTTCAGTCAGAAATTCAGAGAAAATAAAAATCTAGCGTGTACCTCCCAGAATCTCTGGAATTTCCAAAGATGATTTTCAGATTTTTCCTCAACTCAATCCCCAAGATATGTTTAATTCTCCTTTTTATCATGATAGAAATGTTCAGATACCCCTTAGACTGAAGAACATCATGCCACCCCAGTAGTCCTGCTCAGGTTCTTGCATAAATCTTATGGGCCAATCTCCAGCAGTTAACTATATGTCCTTCTATTGTGTTATATGCCCTTTCCCTTTCTCTCCAAAGCTGAAACTTATTTAAAAAGGGTTAAAGCAATCACATCTAACACACTTCACCTACCCAAAGTCATGGTCAACTCCAAGTCTGTTTAGTCCTCACAATGTTTGTGTTAATATTATACATTCAGAATTTAGCAAAATAGCTACCTAGTCAACACTGACAATTTTGCAACATTCAGTATAACTTAATTAACTTTTTACTTAGATTCAAAATAATCACTTGAACTAAAACAAGTGGTATTAAAAGTTTGAAATTTTAGTTACCCCTAATTTTATTGTCATGAGAAATTAAAATATTTGACTACTTTAATAATTTATTTCTGTGGAAAGTGATTTATACATAATAGAAAACTACTGCTATTGTTTAAAGCATTGAAATGCATAATAAACTCATTTTTTAAATTAAAAATTATCTTTTAACTTTCCTTACAGAGGTAGATCCTTCAAAAGCACAACAGATAGAGCTATGACCAGGTCCATCAAGTTTCAGATCAGAAGTGTCTATTGAGGAGAACATGCTGGTGGGGAAGAAATGTTGGTACTTTACACAATTCCTAGCTTTGGCCACCAAGTGGTGCTATTAATTCAGAGTGAACTGGCATTGGGGGAGTGGGGTTGGGTGGTTTTGGGGTGGGTAAAATATATAAACAGTCAATAAATGCAGAAAACACTCACAAGTTGGAAGTTCATAACTCATTGTACTGTGAATTTACATATCCTCTCCCACTCAATGTCACCAGTATAAAAACAGAAGAGAAAACTAATTCATATACTCTTATTTCGATGGTGAAGTCCACTGTACTTCCTCAGGAAAAGAGCTACATATGTATTTGTACCAAACTTTACCCTTTCAGGTATGCAGTTTTAAAAATAATCCCACAATTTTGATTAATTTTCTTCCTACAACATTCATCCAAACTACCCAATTAAAACAAACACAAAAAAAACCTTTACATAAAAACTGATCAGCAATAAACATTACAAATCAGTAATATTAAGCATTTAAAAAAAAAAAAACAAACCCTAACTTAATATTTAAAAATAGATACTAGCTTGATGTTTTTTTTCCTTAACTTATCCTGTAAACTTCTGAAGAAATAGCTCCCCTGAGTGGATGAATGCCTTTCACATTCCAGCTTAGAAATAACATGTGGGGACAGGGAACAGATGCAATGATTATATATGTTTAGTTTCCTTATGCAGTGCACCTAGAGGCCTATGGAAAGTGTTAAAAACCTATCTAGTTGCTACAAGAAAGATATAATAATTTACAACCCACTAGACTAAGAGCTGGCAATGTCTATACAAATGAATAAATAGTGATTTGAAAGTAGAACTTTGTAAGTCTCTATAAGAATAAAAAGAAAGTTCATAGCTAATCAATTCGACAGTCCTAACCTAGAGATGAAGGAGCCTAGTAAGGGTAAGCAACTATCCAGTTGTCGCTGTACATTAACATCTGTATTTTTAAGAAAAATGCTTCCATTTGGGGAAACACAGAGAAAAGTGTTGAAGCAGAGCTCTCATCTTTCCATAAACTACCTTGACTTTGACTCTGGACTGAGGAAGCAATTCACACATGCTTAGCCATCTCTGATGTCATTCTTTGTCAAATCAAATTATGAAATCTTGGTTAAACTTCTTGGGATAGTGTCAGGACAAACAGAAGAGGAGAAAATGCATTTGCAAAGTTGGTTCCTACATGGATGTCCTAAAATAAATTTTTCAAAATACAAGGCTTAAGTTGTTTATTTCTGTATGTGCCTCATGAAACTCATATAATTAGTATATCAATTAAATGAAACATATATAGATTGAGGGACTAGCAAATTCCTAAGGTTTTCTCCTAGCTATTTATTTGTTGTGAAAATGTTCAGTTATTTTTTATATAAGCCAAGGGTTAAACAAACAAACAAACAAAACAAATAAACAAACAACAACTTTCCGGTCTTATGTCAAATTGCCAAAGTAGTTCTTAAAGCATTTTTTTGGGTGGGGGGAAGGGAGAGAGACTCAGAGAGTCTGTGTATGTGTGTTGAGGGAAGAGAAGAGTTGGGATAGAATGAGAGATGTGCATATTACTTAGCAGCTGAGGAAAATTTTAAAGTAAAAGTAGAAACAATAATAAATAATGAAGCGACTGCTATAGCTGATGGCAGCAGCTACTTTTATACTGGGAACTAACCCTCTGCCGAGAGCTCTGTGCCAAGTACTCTTATATAAATTTTATCTATATCTGTATCAATATATCTTATACTCTCAATAACCTTCTGAAATAGGTTTTATCAGCCTTTCTTTCTTTTTTTTTTTTTTTTAAGTTAATGGCTGAGGAAATAGAGGCTCAGACAGATGAAGTAATTTGTCTAAGACGACCCAGAGTCTAGCTGCTACCTTGCTGGTTTTCAAGTCTATGCTCTGGCATCTTTACGCTGTGGTACTTCCCTTAGCATTTGTTACACTGTGGATTCAACATATCTTAGTCCCTTATTTCTCAAAATGTGGTCTATGGATCACCTGTATTATAAATTGCCTAGAATATGGGCCCCACCCCAAATCCACTGAATCAGAATGTTTTAGGCAGGTCCTGGGAATCTGTATTTTTAACAAACTCCTCAGGTGGTTTTTTAAATGCAGATAAAAGTTTGAGAACCACTGTCTTAGCCCTTTTACAAATAAGTCACCAAGATCTTTTTTTTTAAAGAAAGGGTGATATTTCATGTATAAGATGTTATTTTAGCATTGGCATGACATTACACAAATTTAATTTCACATTCAGAAGAAAAACATGTTGCTGCCAAATCAGTTCAAATGCCTAAATTTTGTTTCATAGATAGTTGCTGAGAAAAACACATTTTCCTGGAATTTCTACTTTTTTAAGTGTTAAAAAATTTTATTACAGTCTAGAATAAGGATGTACCTCACTTTAGGCAATAGACATGTTCCAAATTAAAAATTATGGTGATGTGATAATTCTTTAGGTTCAAAAATTATATTTTATATTTCCAATTCAAATTTCTACTAGTGGAAAATACTTTCTAAATATCACTGGTAGAAATTATACACATTTGTTCTTCTGGATAAATGAACAAACATGAATCAGCAAATGAAAAAGTCACCTTAAGGCTATATAGTAAAAGGCAGGGACATACAGTGAGTGCCAAGGAGAAAAGAAACAAATGTTAGAAATGAGAACCCTGTGAGGTTCTCTATATACTGAATCAGAGAGATTCCCTTCTAGAAATCGTATGATCCAATATCTATCGCATGAACTAGAATGATTCAACAACAGTTGAGTGCTACTACACTTCAATATAATTTACATATTTTCCTTTTTTAAATAATCCAAATAATGAAATGCAGATAGAAACAAGATATTAAAGATGTGTGAATTAGCTGAACAAATTGTGAGAGTAAAGATATTCTGAAAGTATGACAGTAGTTTTAATTTTTCTTGTAACTACAGAAGGAAAATATTAAGGACAAAATAATTCAGGAATATTACCAATTTTAAAAATTGAAGATGTAAAAAAGTAAATAGCAAAAGCACTGTAAGCACATTAAAATGTAAACTTTCCTTTTATTTATTTTTTTAAAGATTTTTTTAAAGTAATCTTTATACCCAATGTGGCCTTGAACTTACAACCCTGAGACCAAGAGTCACATGCTCTACCAACTGAGCCAGCCAAGCACCCCTGTAAACTTTCCTTATAAAACAAACTCTTATTTTCTTTATACTGTATTTCTATTCATAATTATCTTCAATAATAAAAAGGCCTTTTCCATCATATATGTAATATAGAATAAACAAAATGTATATATGTGCAAAGAGAACAATATCAATTTACTATAAATATTTTATTTAATGCTTGATGGTAATAGGTAACATTCCTAATATACTAATGTTTTTCATCCTTTGGTATTTTTTATTTCAAAGGTGACCTTGACAAACTTAAATATTAAAGAGATTGTATAAATAATAGTAGCTGACATTTATAGAACACTATATATGTACAAGGCACTGTGCAAATGCTTGAATTGAGGTACCTAATTTAATTCTCACAATTTTCTTAGCTGCCACACCATATCAACTTTGACCCACTGTGGCCAAATTTGAATAAATTACATTCACTAGCTAGGGTTAAGTTTCTATACTCAATGTATAGTACACTTAGGCACAACAGGGCTCAAAAATATTTGTTGAATGAAAATCACCAGACATAAAAGAACAAATGAATCTCTTCCTTTATGGGAATGAAAGCTAGGTTCTTTCCCCCATTTTTTTCTAAAGGCATAGTGTCCTCATTCTGTTAAAGTGGAAACTGAGGCTCAAAACTATGAAGCTGGAGTAGTAAACAGGACTGAATATAGCAAACACTAGAAAGGTTCTCATTCTCCCAGCCAGGGTCCCAACTCACTGCTGGAAGGACTGAGCCACGTTTTCAGATGAAGGTATACGGAGGATTAAGTATGGAAGAAAAGCCTCTCCTATAGTTATGTTAACAGCAATGGCAGACAGATAGGCTTCAGTATGTAATGGACAAGGACACAGGAGAGAAGATTCACATGGACACCTTGCAGAGCTGGGCCTTGGCTCACTGTTCTCCCACCTGGCTATGATTCTGCTAATCAAGGATGTGGCAGAACCAACTGTATCACCTGTTCTTTTATGCTTTTAATTTTTTTGAATATTGGATTAGAATAGAATTGCATGAGATTGTCACTTTTTGCAATTAGAAAATGATTTTATATGATTTTGCATTCTTGGAGTTAGATGACCTAAAGTTAAAATTTTGACACAGTTAAAAACACAGAGACACACAAAACAGACCTGTAACAGCACATTTATCAAAAGTATGTTACCATTTTACTTCAAAAAAGGAATGGGTTCTATGATCTCTTGGAATTTATCACAGGATGTGGCTCAATGCCTCTGGAAATTACGCTAACCACTCACTTTGTAGAAAATTTTCAGACATAAAATGTGAACTTTTTCACTGGCTTCTTTATTATGTTACAGATTCAATGCCCTATGAATTGTCAGGAGTAATTATTTTAGTGGGGAACTATAGGCTAAGTCTATACTACTTCAGAACCTTAGAGATCATTCTATTTACTTTATAGGACAAGATTCCCTTACTTACTTTGTTTGTATTTATGAAAAGTTGCTTTGCAGACACAATATGTGATCTTAGTTTGTCCATTTCATCATATTTTATGTCTGTGGAGATCAAACGGAAACATTCTACTGTATTGTTTAAAAAGATTTTATTTATTTATTTTGAGAGAGAGAGAATAAGAGAGAGAGCACGAAAGGAGGGAGGATCAGAAGGAGAAGCAGACTCCCCACTAATCAGGGAGCCCACCGCAGGACTTGATCCTGGGACTCCAGGATCATGACCTGAGCCCAAGGCAGTTGCTTAACCAACTGAGCCACCCAAACGCCCCTGAAACATTCTACTTTAATAAGCTAAAAACTTCACTTTCTATTTTACCATGGTATGTCATAAGAAGTTAGAAAAAATTGTCATTAATGAGAAATCTACAGTTAACTTTTGCTTTTAGTTTTGTAACTATCATACCAAAATAGATATCTCACTTAGTTTAACGCATATTTTTCAGTGACATGGCTTCTTTTCTCATTGTAATTTGTATGAAAGTAGACATATTTATGTCTATTAAAAAACAACCTCTACAAAATGGAGACATTTTATGATGTGAATACTACTCCCCATCCACACTTGTAAGAAGCATGGAAATAGCATGCTAAAAAACAGCACATAGAAATACCAGAAATATATGTATTAGGCCAAGAATTTTCTCCACACAAAACCTGAGAAGTGTTGCTGTATTAAACTTCCTTTCCTAGCTATTTATTAGTTGTACAGAATCAGTTTAACTCTAAGTTCAGATATCTTTGTACATAAAAATGGGCCCAGTTTTGGTTTTCATTTTCCCCTTACAGGTATGGGTATGGTGAGAGATGCAGCTAAGTACCTTAATCTCCTAGTAAGTGTGCAGTGATTGCTAGAGAAAAGAGCTAGAGCTAGTTAAAAATATGTTCCTTACAAATATATAATTTAAATCTCATAAAAATATGGTTTGTCTTTTTTTTTTTTTAATCAAAGAGAACCTATTTTTATAGTATGTACCTAGGCAATCTTACCTTTATGTTGTTATCTATACCCTAAACCACAGAAACTACATAATCTGCCATTTTCTAAATCATGGAATCAAATGGTTTATATAGACCCTGTTTTAATGTTAATGAATTTAGAGACACAAATAGCTAGCTAGCATCAAGGCTACAGTGAAAAGCAGAACACTTCAAGCATTCAATACAGCAAAAGGGGCAGATTAGAGATCAATAACAAAATCACCTGGTAAAAAAGGAAAAAGGTGTTGCATTAAAAGGCTTTTTGCTTTACATGTGAAACAATACTGAGAAACCTGTATTTTAGCACTTGTACTCAACAGGCACTCCAACTATGCCACGATGAGAACAGAAACCCATCCTTTCTAATAATCTTGTGACAAAAGCTAAAAGACATCATCCTATTAACTAGTGATCTCAACTGCTAATGCGGAGTACTTCCTGGTGCCTTTTATGTAGAATGCTGCTATTAAAAAACCACTAAACATTCACTGTGAACAACACAGAATCATTCATCTTTTATCAGCATCTCTTGTTAGAAGAGTATGAGTGGGGCTGAAGGTGTCATTGATATTATGGAGTGGAAATTAATCAGAAATTTTTCTCATATTTTCCTCATCTCACTAATTTACTTTTGTACAAATTTCCTCCTGTTAAAAAGTTCATACCCAACCCCCTGTTGTACTCTTTTAAGTTGAGAATATTCAACGAGTGCGTCCACTGAAAAGCACCAGGTCCTAACACAAAAAGCATTCGAAATTCTCATTTAGTTGTCTTTATTTTGCTAGCGCCATGTGGTCCTTGAAGATGTAGAAAACACGGGAAGCCGAGTAAAGATCAGAGCAAGCTCATTAGCATTCTGACAAAATTGGAGTGGTGGAGATGTATAGTTTGCCTAGTTTGTCGTTTTGAAAGCTACCGGTGGTAAGCTTTCTATTTCATTGTGCTTTTGTCTTTTGGGGGGGTTTCAAAGCAGCAGGGTATTTGTTAGCCCTAGGTTTGCACAATGCATTGTGGGAACCTTTCCTGCACATTCAGCCCTATATAGTATCATTCCAGTTTGAGTCAAAAAGTTTTTTTCACCAAATATAAGAAAGGACATGTGTGTGAATCTTAGTGCATACCCTCAATACGTTTATCACCACTTTGCTTGTCTCTTTTGCCTGAATCACAAAGTCCAAAAAGAGTCAGAAACAGAACCTAAATGACATAATTTTCAATCTTTAAAAAAAAATGTTGCCATTCATTTTGGAACACAACACTAAAACATTTATTTTCGGTCCTTTTCATAAACGCAGGCCTGATTGAGTTAGTTAAAATTCAAAAGCTCACTGCTGTCTATAACAGAACTCAACTCTTTTTTTGAAAACAGTATAGAGGGAAAAATGGTTTGTGCTTTAGAATTATGTAAATAAAGAATACCTCTTAGAAGACTTAAATAACTTATTACCCTGGTCATTTGATTTTCTTCATCGTCATCTTCTTTTTCTTTTCTTTTTTTTTTTTTTTTTTTTAATAAAAAAAGCNATACATAAAGCTCACTTTGAAGAGCTAAATGGGCTACATTAATGCTACTATTCAACATGAATGTTTCCAAGTTGCAATGAAATGGATAAAGGTCTTTGGGGATGAATTTATCTGCTAAATCCTTGTGGTTGCCCTCCTATCTTGGATGATGACCCAAAAGAATGTCAACAGCTCATTTCCCAGAGAGCTGGAAGGAGTCCCTATGCAAGCCATAATCTGCACATTCTCAAAGAACCATTTCAAACATTATATTTCACAAGCAGTTTTAAGTGATTTTCCTCTCATCTCTAGCATCCTAACAGTACTTTGGACATCAGTGCTTCTGAAATGAGGGCTAAACAAAGTCTATACATGAATGCCATATATGGCATATATAATTTTAATTTATTTTCAATACACATTTTAAAAATATAGTCATCTTATTACAATAATATATTTATGGCATTAAATGAGATAAATGTCTCAACGATTACTATTTTTTTCTCTTGTGGAAAAAAGTGCTTTTTATCATTGGTTATTATTTTACTTAGAATCTAACCTTATCTATGAGAAGTTTTACAGTTTTTATTAATTTGTAACTATTAAAATTTCAGGAGAAACTAAAGAGCAGTAGTGAGTGAAATACAGTATATGAGTAATCTGGTAAAAGTAATTTAACAGTAAGAAATGGATAATTTCTATAGGGAGCCTCTGACATAACAGTATTTGGTTATATCACCCTTTATTTCCTTTGTACATTAAGAAACCACTAGACTAAGTGGTATGCCATCTTGGGGGAGACAGTTTTTATATATTAACTATTCATATTATAGTAGAACATGTAATTAAAATGATGCAACTTTTCTTTATTTCTAATTTAAGCTCTAATTTTCACCCCTGAAGGCTACTCTTACAGTTTGAAAGCTCATTCTTAAAACAAACAAACAACAACAACAAAACCCAGAAGAAATTGCCATGTATAATTATGCAGTTATGATGTGATCCTATTTATTGTTAGAACATGAAACTTGACTAACTCAAAGCTTAATATTTTAATGTATCCCAACATTGAGCTGTTCTACTGCTAGCTTTAAAGCTTTAAAAAAAAAAGTGGATGTTACTACAGTAATGATGACTGAATTAGTTCTATACTTGGCAATATGAGTACAGCCGCAAAATTATTTATCTACTTCACTGCATTCTCCTACCAAAATTTCTTGAATAAAATCATTTGGACTAGCTATATCAAACTAGAGAGCAGTCAGGAGTGTCTAAGTCCAGCTTTAAAACAAATATCTTAACAATTACTTAGCCATATGGAAAATAGGGTATGTCTTCCTGAAGCCATTTTAAAAATATATTTTCTATCTTGAGTTTAGACTTCATTAGAAACCATTTCTGACTTATAATGTTTAGATTGCTGAAATATCACTCTTTTAAAGAACCACGAAAAGATGCAAAAAAGCAGGAATTTTTAAAGCTGCCAATGAACAATTTTCTAATTTTTAAAGCCCATGACATTTGTACTTATAACATTTTCAAAATCCAGGAAACAAAGTGGACTTAAAGCATTACAAATAAACAAACGCAGCTGTATAGTTAGACACAGCTACATACACATACTAACACAGCGTTTTTTACATTATATCAAATTTGAAGCTTCTTCACAAGTGTTCACATCATACTGTGTTTGGGTTCCTATGACTTAAAGGCCAGATGCTTTTCACAAATGACCAACAATTGTAGTTAGAATAAATTAATGACTGATTTTTTTAAAGCTTTGATGGAATTAAGCATACTTCTTTTCTCAATGTGCCTATGTGAATGTTTGTCTGTTAAACTTTTTTCTTTTTTTCTTTTTTTTTTTTTTGACAAGTGAGGCCACCCGGCAGAAAACAACTGATGCAAAACCCAGGAATAATCCCTCTGTTTAGTTCAACACTATGGTTAGCCTTAACACTGCCTCCATTATCCAATGGATTTAGAGAAACTTTCATTTATTTGTTGGCCTCAGTTTTCAATTCTGTTGCCCTCTTTAAGGAAACCTAGACTTATTCCTATGTAAGTACATTTGCATACTGGTACAATGAAATGTCTTAAAATTTTCATTGCCCTACTAAGCTAAATAGGGGCTGTGTACATATGTAATTTGAAAAATACATGAAGAGAATCAAGATATAGGTTAATACTCTTACTAAGGATTTTAAAGCACACTGTAATAAACCTATAATGCTGGTCATGGTACAATACTAACATAATTACTTCCAACAATATTTTAACAATATACAGCCATCTATTTTTAAGAAACCTGAAACCACTGGAATCTAAGAAATGCATTTGATTATCACAAAAATCAGTGCCAATCTGCTACATTAAAGTGTGTTATTTTCCTGTAGGAGTCTTTAAAAATTTATAGTTTTATTATGGATAATATTTTACATTCTCTAATGTTCAGAGTCTAAGCTACCAAAAAGTTTACTCTACATAAGATAAGCAAAGTAGAATATGAATCTTTAGTTTATTTAGAGGATTCAAATTAGGGATCCCTTTAGCTGTGTATACATTATAGCAAATAATCCCATGTAATCTTGACAATACACTTTAAAAATCTACATTGTTTTTCTTGAAACATTTGGTTATTGAATCTTAAAATAAAAATGAACTGTATAACAAACAGCGTGGTTTAGGAGAAGGAAAACATGCGGGACTGGGAGTCATAAAATAACAGCTCTGTGCCAG
>NC_048221.1:86626500-86646500 GCF_002007445.2 Ailuropoda melanoleuca | reverse complement strand
AAGATCACATTTTTATTTTAAGAGTAAAACTAAGGGGCTTTAGCATAGGAAGTGTACCTACATATCCAGTGTCACAGATTGTAAGCTATTAATACAAAACTAATTATATAAATTTAGAAGTCATTCATTTAAAATTTTAGTTAGTTTTATTTTTAACATACCTCAGAAAACTGTCTTCAGGTATTCATTAGTAAGTAGTTGATCCTAAACTGAAAACTACTCTCTGAAGGCTATAATGCTTAAGTTTCAGAACCTTCTGAAGATTAGCAAAGAGCTAGACACTTCTTTTGAAGAGAAGCTTGTTTTTATCTCTTTGATTATTCCAAATGAGGATTTCTGCAACCAGATTTTCATGTATATTACAGTGTGATGACCAAGGAAGGGAAACATCGTTAAGAGGAACGTGAGTGTGTTGGGTCTTTAATGGGCCAAATGGGTTGGTTAAGAGACTTTCTCCATAAGATAAATGAATATTGATCTATTTCTTCTGAGTTACTAATTATAAGTCACAAAATGGTGGTAAGAAAGTCCAGAAAATTAGTAATAAGTTCCAAGGAAAATCAGACGTTCACTTCTAAGAAGAGGAGAGGGGAAGCAGGGACCATGTCATATGGTGTCTGGAAGTTGGGCTCCAGAACCGTCAAACTGGGTTTGACTCCTGACTTCATCACTTGAGAGTGTATGAACTGGGCAAGTTACTTCTTTCTCTGGGCCTCAGTTTCCTCACTGAGAAATGTGATTATTAACAGTCTTGGCTATTAATGGAACCTATCTCATAGGGCCATTGTGAGAAACAAGGAAGTGATGCACAGAAAGCATTTTCCATAAAGCCAGACACAGTAAGCATGCAATAAATATTGTAATCTTTAGGTAAAGATAATGGATAATTCTGGAGATTCAAAGGGGAAAGTTCCCAGTAACAACTTAAAAACTTTTATTTTTCTGTGGGCCCAATTTCCTGCTTTAAAGCAGCTTTAATGCTATATTTGGTTCCTCAAGGGATGAAGTAAAGAAACATTCTAAAGAGTCTGTAGAAACGTTATTTCTTTTAACTCTTTAATTCTTATTCTCCCTAAGTATATTTAAAATTTTTAAGTGGTCAGTTAGGTTTTTGTAGTGAATAGTCTGCAAAAAGTGCCATACTTACATACAAAATGTTGACTTGAAACGCACACGTTTCTACCTAACAAGTGTTACTGTTCCCAAAGAAATAAATCATTCTAAACTTTAAGTGCTGGATATTTAAAAATTCCTCCTCAGAAATTAAAGAGAATTGCAGAAATTATTAGAAAAATAAAAAGAGCTGATGGAAAAATGTTCTCCATTATTTGCATAAGGATTTTACAGATCCCACAGTAGGATGGCAGAAAACACACACACAAACACACACACACACGTTATTTAGTATTAGACTAGTTTAGGATTACTCAGTTTCAGAAAGAACCCCACAGCTGCTCTGTCTCTGCCAGTGACACCCTTCCCCCAAACGGATGTTGGGATCTCAAGCCCTTCCCCTGCCACTGCCATTCTCATCCCTGGCATCTTATCATCTTGCTGCAGGATCCACTGAGGCTATTATATTCCTTTGCTATTTTCCTATTAGAGTCTTCTCTTGACATGCCAAGAAAAATGCCCAGTGGTCTAGGCCACTATCTAGGCTCTACCTTCCTCCCCATCAAGATGCAAGAGTTTCAGTGCTAAAGGGATTGATACTTAAAACCAGAGATGCTCAAGCTCTGGAAACTGAGGACTGAGGCCTAGGACAACTATTAGCTTTATTCTAGTGATATTTTAAATTAATAGGTTTTTGTGGGTTTGTCTGGCCTGTGGGTGCTAATAACAGTGCTTCTTCTGGGGGCACTTGGCTCACTCTGTTGGTACAGCATGTACCATCTCAGGGGCATGAGTTCAAGCCCCACTTGGGCATAGAGCCTACTTAAAAACAAGCAAACAAAAAACAGTGCTTCTTCTGGGAAACACATTCTCAATTCTGCAAAATCAACTTCTAATTTAACTTTGCAACCCATCTGAAATTGAGTACATTTCCTCAAAAAGTCAGAGAATTAACATGGACTCAGCAATTCCGATCTGAAGTATATACCCCAAAGAACTGAAAATAAGGATTCAAAGAAAGGCTTGTACATAATGTTCATAGTAGCCAGAAGGTAGAAACAACCCAAATGTCCACCAATGGATGAACGAATAAACAAAATGTGGTTATATACATACAATGGAATATTATTCAACCATAAAAAGGAATGAAGTAGTGGCATATGTTACAATATGGGTGAACCTTGTGAACATTATGTAAAGTGAAAGAAGCCAGACAAAAAAGGACAACTACTATTTGATTTCACGTACATGAAATATCTAGAATAAAGCAAATTCCTAGAGACAGAAAGGAGGTTAGGGATTTCGAGGAGACTATAAGAGGAGAAAATGGGAAATTATTGCTTAATGAGTATAGACTTCCTGTTTAGGGTGATGAAAACCTCTGGAAATGGTGGTGATTGTGTAACACTGTGAATATAGTAAATGCTACTGAAATGTATGCTTTAAAATGGTTAATTTTGTGATATGTGAGTTGCAAATCAATAAAGAAATTTGTATATAGTCAGTATCTAGAAGTATATAAAAATTGAAACATCAGATAAAGCATGTTTTTTTGTTCTGTAAAGAACATATGGTGGGAAAAGAGGGCTGACTCAAGAGCTAGAAAACACAAAAACTTGAGTTCAAGCCCTAACTCAGCCACTACTACTTAGACCTTCTTAAATGAGTCATTTCCCTACCTGAGCCACAGTTTCACCATAGAAGGAATATGGATGCCATCTGCTCTGCTTAATGCTAAGACTGAGATTCAGAAACTGCATGGAAAACTCGAATACATCAGGGAAAAAAGTACTAACTACTATAATAAATGGAACGTTGGAAGCATTGGAATCCCCAAAAGGAAAAGGATGAATATATGCTTTTTCTTTCTAACACCTTATCTCTTACTTCAGATGCTAACCAGGCTTTAGGCAAATCTTGAGAAATAATTATTTGGTCTGGAGGAGGCTCAATACAATCCAGGGTAATCGCTGGAGCTTACCAAGTTGAGGAACCAAGTCAATTTTAGTCTGAATCTGCAGTAACCGACCCAGTATAGATCAGATTCTGTCTTGTGCAGTAAGGAAAATCAAGCCCCAAAGGTATTCTAGAATCAATCTGTAGTCCATGACTGTCTTTCAGAATATACATGATCTACCTATAGGTGGAATGGGGCCACCTCAAAGCTTCGCCGGTAATATGTGGGATGGGAAGGAGAACTTGAGTTTGTTTTGGTTAGAACCTTCAATAAATCAGGCTCCGAGTATGAAAAAAGGGAAGAAAACCAAATTTCCAGCTTTTTTCCTAGTGGCACAAGGCTCCTTGTATAGTAACATCTAATTTATCCAACACAAACAGGAAAGGGTATTGAAAGAGTATGTTTAAAAGAAATTAGCCTCCTCAAAATATTTAAAGATAATAATTTAAAAATGTATATAAAAGTTACACTACCTGGTACTTACATTTTTCTATATAGCTAACATAACTAACACTTTCAAAATCCCTTAGAAAACAAAGGGAAAATAAAAATATGAAACAATATACTGGTTTACGGGATACTTGTTGAATCTACACAAATGTGTAAGACTGAGTGTACATGTAAGTTGTTAGGACAACGATAAACATGTTCTAGGTAATCTAGTATCGTGGAAAGGATCCTGTATGAGATGGTTCTGGTGACCGGAATCCTAGTCCAAGGACGGCCACTTAATGATCTGTGTGACCTTGAGCTTTCCCTGTAACTCTGTCTCCTCTGTACAACGAGAAGGTTAGGCAATAGTTCTCAAAAAATAAGTTGGCGGATTTTTTTGGTTTTAAATTTTAAGCAGAACATTTTTTTCTAAATGAACTCTTCCAAGAAGCTGCTATTTCAAGTAAATAAACTCAGAGCTGCTCTGTTTGAAGTAAGGTAGGAAATCCAGACGCCTGTCTGCTTTCTGCGCTCTTATTGTCCTGGCAGCCCCGAGGTGCCTCTGAAGAAGTTTCAGGGCTCCACAGAACACAGTTTGAAACCCACTGGGACAGATAAAGCCAAAGGTTTCTTCCTGTTCTAATATGTTCTGATTTCACTAATGTAGGCATTTTCAAATGTCCCATATAAATGCTTATTTTTGGAGGAGTTCTTTAATTGTAAATATATTTTTGGCAAATACAGAAGAAAAAGTTCAGGAAAGAATTCTAATCTACTATTACTAATTTACTAATCTACTTTACTATCTTACTAATTTAACTTTAACATGGCCAATAAAATTAAAGCAATTAATTAGATTAAAGGAAGGAATTTTCCACTCTTACATTTTTACTTTTTTTTCTTAATATAATTTACTTTTAATTTGGTATGAATAATCTGGATACATTTCTCATTTTTACCCCTTTAGTAGGAGCAGCACTTTAAACAAATATATTCCTTTAAATTATACATGTACACATACACTGCTTTTTTCCAATAGCTCACTGTGCACTTAGAGCTATACAATCACTATTGGCAATCGGCATTAAATGCCAATCTACCTTCTGGTTAGGAGCTAACTTGCTGTTCTAACCCATTTTTATAAACCTTCCTATATACCTTAATTCTTTCAAATGCAACTGTGACACAAACTATTACAGATTTTTAAAAACCTGTTCTCTTGGAAAAAAAAAAACAAAACAAAACAACTGTGGAGCATCAGTAACCAGATAGTATTCTCAAATTTCAGTGATCTAGTCCATGGAGCCGTCCCCTATGCATAGTGCTCTGTTTCATGCAGTACATGGCTTTAGCTGGCCAAATCTTTTTTTTTCCCCAATGAATCAGTAGAACAGTGAAGATCTTACTTTTTTTTTAAGCAGTGGCATATCAATGAGGCACAGATGTGTATTCCAACTCTGCATGGATGAGCACACTGTTCAATAGTGCTGGCTCACACAGTATCAGGGCGAGTTATCACTTCCCATGAAGGCACTCTTATCACCAGGGCCCAGAGAGGTGGCTGCAAATCGCAGCCTTTTTATTTTCAAGGCAGTTCTGCTGAACATTCAGGCTTCAAAGATTCACACTTCCAAAACTCTATAAGAGTTTGTGAACGCTCAATTTGCCAAAACTGTTTACAGTGTAATTGGGCACCGTACCTGTGTCCATGAGATAGCGAAGGCGCTTCTCCACCAGCGCGGCACGGGTGTCAATTTGCTTTTGCTCATTCTCTAGTGCTGCCAATTCTCCTACAACATACTGACTGGTGTCTTTGAACCCTTTCTGTTAACGAGAACAAACAGGAAGGAAAAAAAAATCACTTGTAAGTTGCATTTTTCCTTTCTACAAACACTTAGTAAAGCACTTACCTAGAGAACCAAATACACTGTTAGTATCACCCCTAGTATGAAAAAGCAACTCCCTGTGATTCAAAAAATTTTCATATATGTTATGTATAGCAAAACTTTTGTAAATAGAGAAAATCTCAGCTGTTTCATATTATAATTCAACAACCAGATTTGCCATATTTAAAAAGTTAGCACTGAGAAAAAAAAAAAAATTCCCCTTAGAGTAAAGTCAGGGTTCTTTAAGCATGGACAAGGATAGAAGATAATTTTCCCCTTGGTGACTGTCAAAACAAATACCAATGACACCTTTCATTCAAATGTGCAATATAAAAAAATGGAGCTTTACTAAGGAAATGATTCTTAAAGTATCTATGCTGAAAAAAAAACAGATTTGTTCTTACAAAAATACAAAATTAGAGACACATCTCTTGCTTTTATAGTAAATATACTATTTAAAATACTTTTTAAAAATGATAAAAGAGAAGTTTCTATTATCTCCAGTTTTCCCTCCAGCTGGCTCCTGTACTTGAACATGTCATTCTCTTGATGTATCACTAATTATTGTAGCTGCGAATTCTAACTTGACAGGTGGTTTCAAACCTTGCTACATAGGATCTAATGCAACTAATAAACTGATTTGATTAATCTTCCATCTAACCAAATTTGGATTTAAATTTGAAATTTTACATTTTACAATCATCAATGTTTAAAAAATTATCTTTAGAAGTTTTATTTGAAGTAGCAGTTCTATTAAAGTGTACCAGTAGAGTCTTAATTTTTACTTTCATATTACACATTTAAATCATTAGGGGTCAGGGTTATTATTTATGGAATAGTTACAAATGGATTAATTATAGCTCCCTTTGGAATACCTGTTACCTTGTGACATTTCTAGAGTTAAGTTTCCTAAGTAGCTGAGGAATACTGAAGAAATGCTTGTGATTACCCTCACCACCACCACTACTAACATCAGTACTTATAACATTATGTATTCAGAGAAACAAATGTGAACAATCTCTTCTATCAAATCCCTTCCCTTCCTAGAAACATATTAATCTCTAAGAAGCCATGAGGAATTATCTTTTGGTACTCCTTAAACAAGATACAAAATCAAGAATTGTGAGCATATTTTGGAATTCTCATCATCAATAAACACATCTAACCATACATGTAACTTATATATCTTTGGAACTAGTAAATTCACACGTGAACTCAATTTACACCAGCTTACTGTTAAATATGGTAGTTGATAAACTTAAAGCTGAAATTTATTTTACAAGATCATAAAACTGAGAGTTGCTCAGGATAGCATATCAAATAAGTTGCTGTATTTTTAAAAGATTCATAAAAATGGATATTTTCCCATCTCAATATGAAATATAACAAAAAAATTATAACAGAGTATATGCTAATGGTAACTTTAAAATCTGGAATAACCTGGTGAATGTTTTTTGTACTTATCTGCCATACAGCAGAACATTTTCAAAAAGGACTTTTCTCATTTCCATCCTAAGGGACAAAACAAACATAGTAGTCTGCAAAGACAACATGAGTAAGAAAGATATAAGAAAGCAAAAAAGATAAGCAACACATAATCATCGTTTTTACTGACTGGCTCAGTCAAAAATACTAAAAAAGTTTATAACCAGATTTCTTTAGTATGTGTGTATAGTATACCCAAGTGTTCTGCAACTTACAAATTATACCAAATATTCCATCACGATAGATCAGTGAGCGGTTCTGTGTACTAAAACCTGTCTCAGTACAGCTTAAAAATGAGAAGTTTTTAGGACCCAAATTTGTTATTTGTAATTCTGAGTGCACTTCCAAGGATTTAAAAATCCAAAAAGACTATTTGAACAGTAAAAATAATGAAAATATTTACACAAACTATAGATAATAAGAAAGTAGCACCGCTACAGAGAGCTATGCTTCCAGACAAAAATTCAAGTTAAAACTTGTTCTTCCTGCTTCTGTCCCACAGCTGTCCATCAAAAGCAGCTTTCTCCCTGCGGTCTATCAAATATTTCCCTCACAAATCAATTTTACACATGATCAGCCCATACCCCTACTGAGCTGAACCTCCCCGTTAATTAAGTGAAGAAATTACCATATATATTATATTAATGCAAACATCATTCAGCTAGTAATTCACGGCTGATCTGGATAATGGAAAGGTTGAACACCCATTAACCCAAGCCAACAAAATGGGTTGGCTGAGAAATTCTAGCAGGTCTCATGTGACTTTTCCCTCTAACTGCAGCTCTGCAGTATCTGCTATTGTAATAATTAAAATCCTCCTGGTAGATCAATACTGGAATCTCTTTATGGGAAGTGCCCTGATGGAAATGTCTCAAGGAAGCTGGGGCTGTGGAACTCTGAAAAATTCATTTTTTTTTATCTGACAATTATCACCACACTGCAGACTAATTCAACAGTGCACCCCTCTCACTCTGCTTTGAATGCACTGGAGATTGACATCTTAAAAAACCTAACATCTCATTTTAACAAATAAAGGCACTATTTCCACATACAGTTTGGAATTATCAGCAATCATGAAACCACACAAAAAATTAATATACATTAAGCACTTCATCTTCTGATGGCTTCCTCTGAGTTTCAGTTATCGCTGCCTTCTCCTCATTTCCTTTCTTTGTATCTTCCTGTATTGATCTCTGCCTTTTCATCTCTTAAAAAAAAGGAGGGAAAGACATGTAAAATTATTATAAAGCTTGATATTTGTGTATTGAAATGTGGATTTACATTATCAGCTTTTATATATATATATGTGTATATATATATGTATATATATATACATATCATATGTATATATGATAATATTATCAGCTTTTATATATATAAAAGCTGATAATGTATATATAAATACTATTAAATCATAAGATGGGAAAACATTTTTAAAAGTGTTCCTACCTGGTCTATTCTCAACATATTGACTGAAAGACTGAAGTTGAGTTTTTCTGACTGTAGAATCCTTGCTGAACACAACAGGATTTCTAAATCGTTCTGTTGCTTTTTGTAATCGCTCAGTCCGGAGATCTTCTGTGCCATTCTAAAAGTAAAACATAGTAAGACAGTCTTGATTGTATAAACATGAAATTATGTATTAGTAAAACAACTTCTATTGATTTAAGATAATGCCAAATCAGAAACTTTTTGAAAGAAAAAAGGATTTTAAAGAGCTCTAAATGGCTCAACTACAAGTTCTGTTGCCTGTAACCAAAACTTTGGGAGACATGGTTTAGACAGAGGATCACTCTTGACAACTTTGATTCATTAGACACTGTAAACCCCTGGGTCTTCTCCCAATGATATCTATCATTTAAAAGCCATGTTGTTTCTGTTTATTCCCCCACTATTCTGCCCCATCAGTTTGTACGGTCCCACAGACTTGTATGACAAGAAGAACTAGTTTCTAATTTTATGCCCATTGAGATAAACCACTAATGCTGGATGAAGGCTAAAAGGTAGGATTATAATACTACCCCACTGAACTGCATTTCATCAGCTATAACTTTCCAAAGCCAGATTTGTAAGTAAGCCCTTTACAGCTAAGGAAACTACAATTATCTTTTCCAGAGCTTCCTATGTTAATACTGGTAACAAATTCAAATGGTTCTATCAACAAGAAATATCCCAGAAGACTGAACTACTGCGGTGTGTGGAAGCTGCAGATACCGAGGTGCTGTGTACCAAACAAATATTTCATTTTATACCTAATCTTTTATTATTTTTATTAAGTGTTTTGAAAGTAAATAGGGAAAGGCTAAGATGCATGACTAATAGCTAAGCCTGCTGAATGCTGAAACTGGTTATCAAAAGCTACCAAGACTTTGCCCTTCCTCTGCATTGAGACAATCAGTAATGAGGGAGTCCTCCAATGGCCTATTCTCTAGCCTCAAGGAGGCCTGGGATACAGAATCCTCAAGGGAAGGTAACAGTTTATCCTTTTCCACAAACACAGAATGCCTCATTTATAAACGTGTAAACTGCATTTTATTAAAAAAAAATAAAAACCCAAATCAATGCTGAAAGCTTCAAGAGAACAGATGGACTCTATATGTTCTTTATAAGCACCATTTAAAAAATCTTAACTAAAAAGATTCACACGAGGACAAGCTGTTTAAAGCACACCTTTTGTTGAAATAACTTTAAAAATTACCACATAAGAGCTTTTTTTAGAAAGCAAAACCAATTTCATCTATTTAGACAATTAAATGTTAAGAATAAAATACCTCTGTTTTATTTTTGAAGTTGTATAATATCTTTATTATTGGGATCATACTTATAGTATCCTAGCTATGTAGCTAGGATAGAAACAATTTTGGCTTTCATATATTTATTTATTTGTTTAAGAAAAGTGTGTATTCTTACTGTTACCATTATAATAATTACCCAACAGTTTAAAACTCAAGTCTTTACACCAAAATTAACAAACATGGCTAAATTTTTTGAGGCCTGGCAACATGCGAAAATATCAGTGCGATTAGCCAGCAAATCCCATCTTAAGAAACGTTTTTTATGACTAGGGACTTCTGCCACTTTACAAATGTATTCCTCTAAACCCACTAATTCAGTTAGCCTTTTCAATCCATTGTATTATTCTTAGGCCAGCGTCATTCTGCATTAAATCCACTGCAGAAAGCTAAATTGAACGCAAAAAAATCAGACCTGATCCAGGCTTCCTTTTGTTCAAAGATAGAGACCAAAAGTCCTCTGGTGCTGCCACACACTTCCACCACCAATTTATAGAAATCAACAGTATAAGGGAAAAGCAATGAAAGTCATTGTTTTGGGACTTCAAAGCATCTCTGTGACAGAGGAAGGAAATCCTTTCAGTCAGCAGGGCAGTACCCATTGTCCGCAGGTGGGTGAAAAGTTATACAGGCTAGAAGTGCCCTAAAGCTACAGAAATATTAATGATGCCATGTGAGGAAAAGGGGGATGAAGGCTTCATGGGGATAATATAAATAGTGTAAATCAAAATAATCTCATGTGGCATTTTGGCTAAAATCTTACACAAGTTAAGATTCATATTGGCACAAAACATATGCAAGTGTCTCTATATAAAATCACATAGCATCTTCAGGTATTAACATTAATTCCAGTTCACCTAAACAGGTCAAAGGTTGAGTATGATGGTAAAAAAACGCTGGAATTCTCTTAGCAATATTCTTCCTAGTAAAATATGAATACATATAGAAGTCAAGAATAGTTTTTACTTGCAAAGTAGTAGTTTCTCTGGAAAACAGTGTATGAATACTGATTACCATATTGCTACTTAATCAATTAGCTATTCAATAAAAAATTTATATCTTAATTTTAACATGAAGAATTTGTAAGATTCATTTTAGGATTATAAAATGCCAGTGGAAGCTAGAATACACAGGTACGGAGTCAAATATTTTAAACAACTAAAGTTTACCTTAATGTCTTGCTCAGAGCTCTCAGTTATAGCTTTCTGTGCAGCACTGGAGAGTGAATTTGCCACCTGTGGCTGAGCTTCTAGGAGCTTCTTCAGCTTTAAGTCCACCAACTTAGTGTTTTGTTCTGTTAAATAGATAAATGCTGTGAATGACTGAGATGCATTAAGATGTGCAGGCTATCAATTTAGGGGACATCATAAAAATATTACTATATTTTAAAGAAAGACATTAATTAGGCTTGTGAAATAACATATCAGACCTGACAAATGCAGAACTCTTCAAATATATATAAACTATAATACATACTATATAACTATAGTATAAATGAGTAGTCTTTAGGTATGTTAACTATATTCCTTTTTTTTTGAGAACACTTTTTAAAAAATTTATTTTTTATTTTTTAGAGAGAGAAGGAGCACGCATGTGTGCATGTTGCGGGGGAGGGGCAGAGAAAGAGGGAGAGAGACTCTCAAGTAGACTCCCACTGAGCATAGAGCCTGACACGGGGCTCGATCTCACAACCCTGAGATCATGACCTGAGCCGAAATCAAAAGTCAGACGCTTAACTGACTGAGCCACCCAGACACCCCTATATTTTTTTTTATTGAGATACAATTGATATATAACTTTGTGTAAGTTTAATATGTATGCTGATTTGATACATTTATATAATGCAATATAATTACCACTGTAACATTAATTTTCTTTCTTTCTTTCTTTCTTTCTTTCTTTCTTTCTTTCTTTCTTTCAGATTTGATTTATTTATTTGACAGAAAGAGAGAGAGAGCACAAGCTGGGGGAGTGGCAGATAGAGGGAGAGGGAGAAGCAGGCTCCCTGATGTGGGGCTCGATCCCAGGACCCTGAGATCATGACCTGAACAGAAGGCAGACACTTCATCAACTAAGCCACCCAGGCACCCCTTAGAGATATTTTCTAATCAGCTGTGCTTAGCACAACTAATTTCATAAATGTTGGTATCTTCATTATCCTCAAAAATTCTCTAAATAATTTTGCAGTCAACCTAAATGAATGAACAAGGATTTCCTGAGTGCTAAAAAAGTGTTTAGAACACTTCCTTGTATTACTCTGCCAGAGACAGTTTACTGTAAGTTTCTAGAGTGCCGTACTTTGTTGCTGTCAACCAGACTCTATTGATTATTACTGACCATAATTAACCTAGAGGGAAAGCATAAAATTCAACATTCATTCTGCATACTGTACCTACAATTTACAAAACGCTGCTAGACGTTGAGGAGATAGCAAATTGTATAAGACACTTATTCCACCTTAAAGGTATATATTCAAGTAACTACAAAACTATGTAGGACAGATAAGTGTTTGGGGGTAAAAGTAAGTTACAGAGCAAATGCAAAAGATGAAAAGATTACCCTTTGCCAACAGTACCAGGAATTGTTCTTTGAAAGCATTAACCTTCAAAGCATGCATAAAGGGAAATAATGGGAGGCAAAGTCTTGAAAGGCAAGACTGTGGAGAGCCCTGAAGGGCAGAATGGGAAGTTTAAATTCTACTTGATAGGAATGGAGAGATATTGGTGCTCTAACATGATCAGCACTGTGTTCTTTAGGAGTAGTCTATATAAGCAATTTTCTATCTAAATGTCTTATTGTAATGAGTTGTGAAATACTTACAAAATAATTAGTAGTAATATATACACTGAAGTTTATGACTTTTATAAATTACAGTGGCTTCAATATTATTCCTAAAATATCACTTTTGCTTCCATTCTGATATGCCTTCTTATGTGAAAGAAAAAGTGGTCTAGGGATTGCCCACGGGAGTGTACTATGCATGTGACATCATCCTTCATGTGAGACTGCTGACCTAGATGTCAGACTGGAGAACTGAAAGGCTGGAGGCAGGAAATCAAGGTTGGAGACTGTGATAACCTCCAGGCAAGCCATACAGAGAGCCTAACCTAGTATATAAGAGTTGGGAGTGGGTATGATGTGATTTGAAAACCTATTGGCTAGACACTGGGTGGTTGGGGAGGGATAGTGAGGAGGAGAAGGGTGAAGCAGACATGAAAACTGACCCTCCTGTCTGAGTGACTAGAAGGATGGCATTGTTATGAAAAGAAACACCTAAATCTGGAAATGTGGTCAGATATGGGTACTTCCAGGTTCCGGGGATATGTAGAAAATTGTACTTCCTTTCATTTTTCACGTATACAGTGCTGGGTTCCTGTGTGATGTTAAATGGGTGCCATTCAGTTTATTTCCAGCGAAATGAACTCTATTTACATGCCTACTCACCAGCAATGCTGAGTGGGTTAACTCAGTGTTTATGTATGTATTGCTAACCTTAGATAAAAGGATTACTATTGGGGAGGGCAAGAGTAAAAACTGATCTTCTATACAGCTCAAGTCTTCTTAAGAATGGATTTCTACTTTCTTTCCATTCACTGACTTCAGTTTTTAGGACAAACCCTTGAATTCTTTTCAACAGTTAATGTTACACATTTCTTAACACCTGTGGAAACAGTGTAAATGCATTCTAGCAGAACTAAAGTGCATGCGTGTCTGAGTGAGATGTCACATATTATGTTTATGACATCTATCTATCTATCTATCTATCTATCTATCTATCTATCTATCTATCTATCTAATCTATCTTTATGGCTAACAACTGAAAACTCAGTAGGTGAGCGTGGCAGAAAGTAAACTAGAGACCCAACAGAAATTGGTTTACGAATATGGCACATATTTGCAAGAACAGGTAAAAGAAGATTGGATATGCACTGGAATGAGACAGTGCATTTTAGCTGACACTGAGCAGCACTATAAGCAAAATGGGAATCCCAGTGGTATGATTAACAGCACAGCAATAAGGCCAGTCTTACAACACTCTTCATTTTTAAGAAAGCTGAATGAAAAAAAGGGGTATCTGGTGACAATAAAAAAAACACTTTTACAAAAAGAAACTGAGGTGATCATAAAAATATATTCAGAAAAAAATTCAGAAAATACATTCAGAAAAATTTTTCTCACTTGTATTATGATTTTTTAATTCACATTGAAGGTCCCTATAAAATTAATAATTTTATTTATTTTTTATTTATTTACTTGAGAGAGGGTGAGAATGAGAGAGAGTGAGCACAGAGGGAGAGAGAAAAGCAGACTCCCTGATGACCACAGAGCCCAACACGGGAACCTGAGATCATGACCCGAGCTGAAGGCAGACGCTTAACTGACTGAGCCACCCAGGCGCCCCTAAAATTAATGACTTTTATTCTATAGAAATAAGACAGAAAACACAATACAAATATAATTATTAATAGAAGCTGAAAATAAAAATTACTGAAGGCCTGTAAGATTTCATTTTGGTTCAACAAATTTAGATAAGTCTATTTGCCATAACTGAAAGAGACAACACAGGCACAAAAACATTCTCATGGATAAAATTAAAAAAACATTTCCTTTATACACTTGAAATGTAAAAACAAAGTACACTACTTTATCTAAGTCAGAGTGGCAACAATGTCCATTGAAAAGTTAAATGACCCTAACCTAACTCAAACCAAAGTGATAAGTGATAAGAATAAATAAAGATATATAATAAATAAAATACATATCATATTTAATATACCATATAATATGTAGTAAACATATGATACAATATCTTAAAACAGGATAATACCTCTTTTCCAAGTGCCCATGGACCATTAACAAAAGTTTAACATTTATTTGGTCAAAATAAAAGCTTATTAATTCCCAAAGCAGAAATTCAGGCCATATTCTCAAACCATAACATCATACAACTAAAAATGAAAACACCAAACTTTGTCCTGAAATACCTGTACCTTGCCAAGTAAAGATCAATACAATAAAATGAACCCACGAGTTTGCTACATAGAACCAGGATTTTAAAATGAGGTTATTATGGGTCTATAACCACCGAATGAGGCAGAAATTAAAAAAACATGATGCACACTGCAATATCACCTGATTCTCTCATAAACCCTAAAATTATGTCAAAAAGAGGATGAGTAAAAGCTAGCCTGTAGCTCCTTGGACAGATATTCTGTTATTTCACAAGAATTAGGCAATTTCTGGTCGCAATAGGATGCAAGTGGGTTGCAAGAATACAGCTATTACAGGACATAAAATACTTTGTGTGTATTTTCTGTGGACACCATGAAGCTGAACATACCTGACCTCAAATTTACTGTTTCATTTGCTCACTGAGACAGGTTGCTACTTGAGAACAGAAAAAAGCAAGCTTTTCAAGTAGGTTCAGGCAATGAGCCTGAGTAATGATCATGTTGGACACATTCCCCAGGCTGAGCTTCCTTGTTATTATTTCAGCTCTTGACTACCCCCTCCTTTGTCCCTCTGGACCACTGCTTCCAAAATCTTCCTATCCTTGTCCTCTATCTAGGCTGGCCCTACTTATTTCTCTCTCCTCCTTTCACACTATTCCTTATTCAGACCAGATGATTCCCACTAGACAACAGAAGAGTAAATACTAATTGGTTAATTTTTCCCCCTGACTTATCAATCTCATAAGGTGATTTTCCCTTAGGAATTAGACTCTTGTGAACCCAAGTGAATTTCTCATTTGCTGTGTACAGGTCAGCAGAATGTAGCATGGTGGGAAAATCTAGCTCACCACAGTTTTGGGATAAATAACCAGCAGGGCCATTCACTTACATAATGTTCAAGGCTACTTTCAGGCTACAAGGCCAGTAGTGAGTAGTTTAGATAGAGACCATATGGCCTTCAAAGCCTAAAATATCTACTTCAGCCCTTTCAGGAAGTTTGCTAAATCCTGGCCTAGCACAGTGGCTATCATGGCTCATTAGATAAATGCATATAATGGTCGAATGTCAGGCAGGAATTTTACCCTCTCACTTGTCTTAAAGGTCTTTTCCCCTATTCCCAACCTCAACAGCTTCAGCTTAGACCTTGAGGCCAGAGCACACATAGCCTGATCCATATACCTTTAGTGAGGTCAGGGAATAGGCCTACTCCACTTGTTGTAGGTCAACCTTAGCTCTGATTAAGAGCCTACCATCTGATATGTGGCTGCTTTCAATATCCAAAATATAGTGTGTCTCATAAGAGAAATGGACCCTGGTCACGCTGATCTTCTTAGGGAACAGAGTCTAGATCTTCAGGTTTTCATAAGTTATCTATTGAACCCCATCCCATCTTCATTTCACCTGGTTTTCCCTGTTCTAGTCTATACTTCTTAGCTAGCTCTGCAAACCCAATCCTCATTTGTTTTTATTTACTTTGTTGACTAATAAATGATGCCAGAATCAGGTCTTCATGTTCCCTGATTACCAAGTAGGGAAGATACCCATTCTTTGGGTTGTCATACTGATGAAGTCTCTCTACCTAGTCTAGTCCTGGCTTAGTCTCAGCTGGGGTTGGATTACAGTGATAAGACCAATTATACAGATGACACTTTCTATCTATGACTTTTCATAGATGAAGAAAAGCTTGGCTTTGATTATTAGAAGGCAAATACCTGATTGATGGGGGCATAAGGTTTATCCATAAAAATAAAATAGATAGAAAAGATATAAAAATAGATATAAGAAAGAAAAGATGAAGATCAGTGTGCTTGAGTCTTCCAAAGAGTAGATCAAGTGACACCTTAGACTAGGAGGAGAAAGAAAAAATGAGAAGGCATAAAGGAAGAGACAGCTGAAAGAGGTCATGAGAAGAAAAACCTATCAGGAGGGACCACATGGACTAGAGAGTTAGCAGTGAAAGACCAGTCAGCATCAGTGCTGGGGAAGACTTTAGAGTGAGCTCCCCTCATGGTCTATGATAAAGCCTTTGTTGTCATCCAGTGACATCTGCCTGAACCCTGAAACTTCATTTTAACATTAGCCAAACTATCTAAAAATAGTAATCATGAATAATAATTAATTAAAACTTGTAATTCTTAGCCTTCCTAGAGTTTACAGCTTATTTAAAATAGCATTATTGTTTGCTCACCACTGAGAAGAATATTAAAAGAGACACTGGATGCCTCTCTATCCTATTATTATGATGAGTTTATGAGTTTCTCCTATGAGTTTATGATGCCACAGGAAGGGAGCATTAGTAGCTTTAGAACACTTTATATGGAGGGTCAAGAATAGGAGTTTTTTTCTATATTCTGAGATATAAGGAGGCAAGGATTTTTATGACTTACTTAGAATACCTGGAGTTTTTATGATGCCAAAGAAACATCTTGTTATTAACAGTAAATGAAAGCAAATTATCATAGCATTATATAAATGTAGCTATGAATAGTTACTGATGTTACTATAAAACTGTAGTAGAGAGTGTAGAAATTGCAATAAAAATTCTGAATGAGAGGAGTTGAAAAGTAAGATGAAGGATTTAAGAAGATAAACATTCTGAGAAGACCAGAGGGACAGATACACAGCTGTTTAGGAAAGCAGCTTTCAAATTTATGGGATGGAAAGTTATATGCTATAGGCATTAACTGAAATTCTCTAAAACAGTGAGCTTTTAATATAAGGAATCAATTAGGAATAACAGCAGTAAGTTTCAGTTTCCTTTGAAGAAACTTATCACTGACCTAGAAATAGCTTACCTCTGTTTCAGTTCTCTAAGTTTTTATTCGAGTCCACACTTGCCTACTCTTCAGAGTGATCTTAGCATTCTAAGATTAACTCAGGACAAATACCTGGCATGTTTTGGTTGATAAATAGGTTATATACCTTTGAAATTAAAAAAAAAAAAACAAAAAAAAAACCCCAGGCCTCTTGAGTATACTCCCCTTAAACAAAAATGTAAAAAGTTCCAAGTTAAAGATGCCCTAATTAAGCATTAAGAGGCAAAATCAACTCTCCTTAATTGTATCTGTAGTCCTGTACTAACATCAAGCTGAGAAAAATTTCTGCAGATACTGAAGAAGACCTTCTTAGAATAAGCAGACTAAGAAGAAATGGATATGGGGCTTACCCAAAATCCTTACACATCAGGCTATGAGGCCAGAACAGTGTTAAAGCTACTTTCTAAAGATCCAGTTCCAAGCAAAGATCTTTCATGCCAAACCTCACCACTAACAAGTCTCGTGACCTAGACATTGAGGACTTGTCTTTTACTCACTCCTACTACAATTAATGAGGCATCCTGGAGATTCATAAACCAAAGTCTGTATGAGCTTTTTCCTAAATCATATTCTGAGAAAGTAAAAATTATACCAAAAAGTTGATTTGGAAAACAGCAACAGTTATTTTCTGATTTGCTAAGCTTCCTATAGGTTTTTTGCAACATATCAATAGGTCAGAAACTATGTACTTGATGCAACATTTTGAAGTAAGAATAAAATGTCCCAAAGGTCCACTGCAGATTTCTGGGTTGTCTGTAGAATATGATACAAGATTCTTTAACTCACCTCCAGATGCCTTTGACCTTTCTTTCAACTTTTCTGCAGCCATTTCACCATAGCTGGGAAGTTCTGACATCTTCACTCCAGATCGAGCTTCTGCTATTAGTTGACGAGCTCTCTCTCTCAGCTGCCGACGTCGCTCTTCATCTTGCTGCTAAGATATATTGAACAGTTGCCAACTCAGTAATTGACAGAAATGCAATTTCATTTTCAATCTGATCATCATGATAGTAACTGGTTTACAGCATGGTGCTTGGCCCACATTATAAATAGGATGCTCTATATCAGTTGGATGTCACACCATTTTAAAAAGACATCCTAGAATCAGATTTTTAAAAAAATATTTACAAATTATTGTATTAAAATGTCTGCTAAAAATTCAAACTAGCCTTTAAGGAATGGTTGGCAATATAAGTTGCTGAGAAAACAGTGGGGATTATTATTAATAAAATAATCAGATTTACAGAAAAAAGTCATAATACTAAAAACAGAATTTCAATTAACACCTTATTTTTTTTAAAATAGAACTTAACTTGCTATTTTCTAATAAAGGTATAGAACAATGGCTAACAGATATCTTCAATAGCATTAAATGCTGCTACAGCATATTGATCAAATATAAGAAATAGTATTTTGAGGGGGCTGGGGTGGAATGGAGATAGTATATCAGTTATACAAGTTATAGTTGTTGGTAGTTTTTAAATCAGAATTGGGTAGCTGATGTACTATCCCCATTCCTACTCCCTCTTTCCCCAAATGCACACTAAGAAGAAAAAATAAGGGGTCCCTGGGTGGCTGAGTCAATTAAGCATCTGCCTTCAGGTCAGGTCATAATCTCAGGTCCTGGGATCGAGCCCCATGTCCTGCTTCAGCAGGGAGTCTGCTTCTCCCTCTCCCAATGCCCCTCTCCTGCACTCGTGTGCGTGCACTCTCTCTTTCAAATAAATAAAATCTTAAAAAAAAAAGAAAATCTAAGATGGTTTTTTATACTTAAAATAATGAAAAACTACAAAGAATTAAATAACTAAAATTTCTGCTTACTAAGAAAGGATTATAATGAATTGTAATAATGTAAAAGTGCTTTGTAAACTGGAAAATATATAAAATAAGGCATCACTATAGCAAAACAAAACTTGAAATAATGTGGTCCCAACACACCTTTGCAGAGTTATCTTCCCTTAACCTTTCCCAACCTCCATAAAAGCTCACATCTATTTTATACAGAACTGCTTGTGTAGTTCCACGCCCAGAAATCTGAATATATCATTTCCACTTCTTGGAATGTTCTCTCATTTTATTTAACTCCTAACTCATTCTTCAAGATTCAGTTTAAATCCACTAAATTTCCCCTGACTATTCTTCCCTCCTCCCCTCTGGTGGCATAAAGCTCTCCTTCATCTGTGTTGGTATAGTACTGTGTGTGTGTGTGCTATTACTTTTAAAAATAGTATTTATCAAGTTACATTATAACTCTGTACAAATGCCTCTTTATCAACAGAACTAAGCTACCTGAAGGAAGGAGCTACATCTAATTTATCTCCGTATCTCTGGTCCTTAGGACATACTTTATCCTTGGTACTTGCTATAGAAATTTCAAGCACGAAAACTTGTAATTTATACTCTCAAACGTTTATAATATAGAGGGAAGGATAAAATGGCCACAATAAGGAAGTCTGATCAAACTGCGCCAAGAATTCAGAAGAAAGAACATTTCTGGGGCGCCTGGGTGGCTTAGTTGGTTAAGCATCTGCCTTCAGCTCAGGTCATGATCCCAGGGTCCTGGGATC
>NC_048221.1:86620003-86626400 GCF_002007445.2 Ailuropoda melanoleuca | reverse complement strand
ATGTTAGGAAGTGAAGTCAAACTATGACTACAGAGCTGAAACTACAGGAATATATGCAAGTACCTGAAGAGATACAGAGAAAAAGGGGAACTACTGACTAAAACATGGAAAAAATCCATGTATTTAGACAAGAAGGGGGAAAGTAGACAGAGAAAGAGAAGAGCTAGAATGCTGGTGTATCCTAGGAATCAAAGTAGAAGAGACTTTCATGAAAAACGGCTGCAGTAAATGTGAGAGGTTAGTGAGTCTGAACATTATAAAGGGCAATCAAGGGGTGCTTGGGTGGCTCATTTGGTCAAGCATCTGCCTTCAGCTCAGGTCATGATCCCAGGGTCCTGGGATGCAGCCCCACATCGGGCTCGTGCTTTGCAGGGGGTCTGCTTCTCCCACTCTCTCTGCCCCTCCCCACCACTTGTGCTCTCTCTCTCTCTCTCTCACTCTCTCTCAAATAAATAAAATCTTAAAAAAAAAAAAAGGGCAATCAAACTTGGTAGGCAATACTATTAGGGACAGGAGGGGTACACACCAGATTGGTGGAGATCAAACCTAAGCAGTTCTTTCACATATTTTGAGATGACTAGAAATGAGAGCTGTCAAAATTAATGGGAGTAGACTAATAGGGGTATCAAATGGACCCAGAAACATGCTTGAAGCTCCTAGCGGACAAACTGAAACAATTTCAGTATTTCAGTCATTGCCTGCAATGAACTGAATCAATGAAATCACACATCGAATCAATGAAAAGTCATTAATTCACTGTGATATTCAAAAAGTTAGATGGGGCACCTGGCTGGCTCAGTTAGTACAACATGCAACTCTTGATCTTGGGGGCGTGAGTTTGAGCCCCATGTTGGGTGTAGAAAAAAAATTTATTAAAAAAAAAGAAAACAGAATGAGGAATAGAATAAAGGGAAAATTTTTTTTGAAGTTCTTAGAAGGATACATAAATTCATTTGAGGCAGCTTTTAAAACAACTCTGAAAATTTACAATTAGAGAAAAGAAAAACTGAATTTCAGGGTAACTAAATAGTCCCAGTCAATGAGAGAAAGCTTTACGTTATACAATAATACCAGCTATAATAATTTTTAAGAGGTAAAATTACAAAAACATAACCTTGTCATTCATAAAAGAATGACTCTGGCATGGATTATCAACAGTTGTTAAAGCTCTTTGATAAACATCTGATGGGAAACTAGATATTCATATTATGCTGTGGCAGACTGTATTTTCCAAAGATGGCCATGACAGTATTTCTCATTTCAAATGTTCTCTGCAATGTAACCTTGCCACTCCCTCATCAAGCGGTAGAGCTTAATTCCTCTCCCCTTGAATCTCGGCCAGCTTTAGGCACTTGTATTATAATCAGTAGAATATTTAAGTGTGGTGGGTGATTTCAAAAGCTAGGTAGGAAAGGCCATACCCCTTTTGCCCAGTTCTCTTGAAATTCTTGCATTTTTTACTCTCTCGAAACCCAGCTATCATGCCAGCCAAATTAAACCTTGAGTCTTCTTAGCTCACATACCAGACATGTGAATGAAGAAGCCTTCAGGACACCTCAGTCTTTAACCATTTTGAGTCAAGCCCCATTGTTCAAGTCTCCCTAGCAGAGGCCTCAGACGATGCGCAACAGAGACAAAGCACTGTCCTGACCCACAGAATCTGTGAGCATAAAAACAATTTTTTTTTTACACCACTAAGTTTGGGGTAGTTTTTACACAGCAATAGTAATTAGAACATATGCTTAAGTAACACCACAAAGATTATGTCCTACCTGCAAGGAGAAAACCTACTTGTAAACGGGGAGAACTAAATGGCAGAACTAAATCTGGGATTAGGGACCATTAGGATCTAATGGTCAGTCTTGGCATCACTAATGTCAGGTCGACCATATATTTTTTGATGTGAAGGATATAAAGTGCACACCACCAGTAATATTCTAGCCCAAATGTTTAAAGTGAATCCACTAAATAACTTCCAGTTTATCATATACACAGGGGATAGAGAAACATGATAAATGACACAGCAAGGAAGCAACTAAATAAATCCAGAAATGTATGATATTCAGGATAATTGATCTGGTCATTTTAACAAGAAAGTTATGAAAACAAACACACATCAAAAACCAACTAACCAATCACCATCACCACCAACAAAAGAAACCTAACCAGATGCAATGTATAGTCCTGGGTTAGACAGTGATTTGGACAAACGAGTTGTAAAGGACATTGCTGAATCAATTACAGAAATCTGAATATAACCATAGTATTTTAATAAGAGGAAATACAAGTTGATTGCAAAAAAAACCCAGTTTATACAGTAATAACCTCATTTTGTCATTTTGGCAAAATAAATACACATATAAATATATACGTATAGAAAAAGACTTGGAAGGATATTCACAAAGTTGTTATGATAGAGATATCTGGTGTGGAAATGTGATATTTTTGTTTTCTTACTTTGGCTTGTCTTCATTTTCTAATTTTCTGTAATATACATATACTACTTTTATAATAAAAGTTAGTTTTAAAAAGAATCTGGGGAGAAGAAAGGAAAAGGTGAAATGGTCCGCTTCTTGGGGTGGGTAGTAGTTGTAGAGGGAGCAAAAGAGGAGAGATCTAACAGGAGGGAAATTTTCTTAGTATTTAGAGACACAAGATTAGAGGAGTAGTATGCATCAGGCAGGGTGAAGGTAGGAGAACAATATGGATAAATCAGCAGTTCTCTACTAATATTTCTGAACTTGGAAAATATACTAGGAATAAAAGGAGATACATGCTTGATAATGGTGATTCTGGTATAGTTGCTGGTATTTCTTAGTTTTTATGTGCTAAGTGCTTTATATGCATGATGTCATTTAATTTTCACACTCCGATTTTTACCAATGAGAATATTTAGGTTTAGAGTTTCAAGTTCACAACAACTAGAAATGATGTCAGAACTGGGAGTCCAGCCCAGGTCTGTTTGACTACAGAGCCCTTGTTCTTAACCACTAAAATATTTGATCCCCAAAAGTATCAAATTACATGACCAACTGAGGAAAATTGAGCTTTTACTAAACTTTCATCTTTCAAACTTAAGAAAAGTTAAGAGCACCAATAAAAACCATTATTTGATATGCCTCAGGCAACTAGGTTTAAGTGAATTTCACCGCATGAATAATAACTTCTTGCAGAGCTGGAATTTGGTGATTCAGACTATAATGAAGTGGTCTTGGGTCATCTTAACTGAGTTAAAATGAAATAAATGATTCTACCTTTCTAAATATGAAATGGGAACCTAATTTTTTTTCTCACCAGCTACCACCTCCTCTTGGTCTCCCTCCTCCCCCAATAATACTCCCATCTGCAAATGTTTCTGAGAGCTTACCAAGAGTGCAATTTAACGCAGGCAATCATTAATAAAACCAATTCTAAATACTAATTAGGGACACTTTATCAATTTCCATGTAAATTGTTTGTTTGTACCTATTTACCCATCATTGTTCTCTATACAATAGAAAAAAATGCAAATGAACAAATCAGAATGCAGCCCTAATGGGACTTTCTGTTTATAACCATTAGCCCAGAGGTGTGCTGTAATTCAATTCTCAAGTAGCAAGATTTAGCCTCATTAACAGACTGCAAGGGCAGGTTACAACTCATAAAACCCTACAGTAAACAAAGTTTATGGACACAGCACAAAATCTTGAGCCTGATTGACAGAATTCTAGTTCCCTATCAGATTGCCTTGATTTACTTTTCTACTAATGTCCTAACACCACAGAGACAATTTTGCTTGGGCCTAGAGCTCTCCAGCGGGATGGCGTATCTGCGTTGTTTGTTTTCTTACCCATTAACTTGCCTTAAGACAAAGAACCAACTGAGAAAATAGAAGCTAATTGTTAAGGTCAAAAGGAAAAGCTTGTAATTATAAGCAATTGATTATGCAATAATTTTTAATTTAATTGATAGTATTAATTTCCAGATTCACTATAAGTAAAACTATTTCATTTTAATTTTTATATATAAGCTCCATTAAAAGATGATTTTTGCAGCAATATTTACAGAATAGTTAGCAACAAAATCTATGGATCTTTTACTCAGAAGAGACACACTGTTTATGTCAAAGGGCCAAAATGACCAGAGAGTACAGATGAAGATTATTTTTGTACACCCTTCAGCACAAACTGCTCAAATATGTAGATAATGAGTATTTCTGACAATAATGGTTTGCTTAAACCTACCCAAGTAGAAATGTGTTATTGCTATCTGTTTTGACCATTCTGCATTCAAAAGAGACAAAAATAAATTACTTAGCTGTAAATAAATCATCAGTTTACTGTGTCTGCTGAGAAAAAAAAAGGAATCTTTTCACTGGGATGCAGAGGTAAGGTAACTTAGAAGACGGCTGTCACTAAAAAGAAAAGTGCACTTGAAAAATCCAATACAGTCCGAAATTTATGTATCTTTCATTTATCTGTGTAGTCTAAATAAACTTAAGTAAACTGAAGTAGTTAGGCTTCCTATTTCTATGAATGAATCGGAGGACATTTACCTTTTGTCATACAGTATTATTTGGAATAGACAGTTATGTAGGATAATCTAGCTTTTGTATGATGGATGCACTCTTTGGGAGGGTTTGATGCAAGCTGCATTTTAGGAAGGCCACCCTCCCCACAACCATCTTTTTACAAAACAGGTTGTAACAAATGCTTTGGTAAATACTAGCTCTGTGCCTGTGCACAGTGTTTTCACACATGCTGTCTTGTTTAGTACTCACAATTCTGTAAGGTAACTACTGTCTCTCTGATTTGATAGAAATCGAATCTCACTTAAATACACTGCCCAAGGTCATACATCTTGTAAATGGTATAGTAAAAATGAAAATCATTGTCTCATTTCAAAGCACGGGTCCTATCTATCGCATAACTGGTGTTCAGAGAATGTTTCTGAGGCCCTACTGTTATTGTGATTTTTTTTAAAAACCCCATTTTTTACTTACTCTTGGGCTTTACAAATCAGGTTAAACTCCCCTTCGAATATAAAGAGATGAGGAGAAACTAATTTGTTTATATTCATTTAAAACTTAGGTTCCCAATCTTAAATTATAAGCCTTCACAAAAGTGCTGAATGTAGTACATTTAAGCTTTACTTTTCTCTTTACTAATGTCTTCAGGATCAGGCAAAAGTCCTGTCATGGTGCAAAGAGCTTGTATTTCAATACAACAAATTTAAGTATTATCAAATATAGAAAATGGATCAGAACTTATCACTTTGGACATAAACTGAAAAAATATTAAGTTCTTTCACAGCATGTCTTCAAGCTACTATTTTCCTTAGCGTTCTGAAATGGTCTACAATCTGCCATAGATAGATGCACTAGTAAAACTTGAACAATTTAAGGACAAACTCTTCAAGAATAAGTAATGTAATTCCTTGTTTCCTTTCCATAAAAATGTATTGGTATGCAATTTTTATATTTCACAGTTCACCGACATCTAGGCAAGCTTTCTTCCACTGCTTCAATGGTGCTACTTTTAATTTTATCCTCCTTAGTCGTAGTAATTAAAGTGATCAGCAGTGGCATCCCAGCGGCTCTGACACAGCTACAACCCCCTAGCAGACTTTTGCTTTTAAGGGGAAGGGGAAGAAAAAGACTAGAGTTTCATTTCACAGAGAACAAGAAAATCAAGCTTCTCCAATCCTCAACTTCATTCAATTGTTCTTTCAGCAGCCTTTGGATCTTAAGAATCAAATAAAAATGGCTGCCATGGGGGGTCCTTTTTATACTTGCTGCAAATGTCACCAACTGACATTACCTTAGCCAAAAAATGATGCCATGGATTTGTGAAGGTGAATTAGAACATGAGAAACTGTCAGTGTAACTGCTGAGATCATTACCCACCCATGGGTGTCTTTCATAACATTAGATATTTTTATCCAGTCAGTTGAAAAATACAGATCGAAAAGTCTATCTAAGAAATATGTCTACCTATACTTTCATAAAATAAGCTTGTTTTAACAAAACTAAAAATACATTATTTCAAATAATGTATTTTGCATCTTTACTCTTGGTAAATTTGTGTTTATAGCAAAACAAAGCATCCTATTTCTACCAACAAACCCATAATTCCATATCCTTTACCATCCTTAATAACACAATATCCTGTGCTTCACTGTGCTACCTGCAGTGTTTCATACAGTCTTAGTAACTGGACTTTTATTAATTGGGCTAAATACATTTTAACCTACCCAAATTTTCTTTTTAAAAGGGCTTTACTTAATACTGCCAGTATTTCACAAGATTCTGTTCTCATAATGGTCCATGAAATTCCTCAATTTTATAGTAAACTAAGAGAAAGAACTTGACTGCCACCCTTTCATCATTAGACAGGAAGCAAGGCTCTGTTATTAGGCA
>NC_048221.1:86612503-86615003 GCF_002007445.2 Ailuropoda melanoleuca | reverse complement strand
CATTTTTGCACCCACCCCTGTCAAAGAAGGTCAGAAACACTCAAGTATAAAGTCACTGCACTGCTGTGGCACAAATAGTTTCTGCGGCTAAAATCAAACAAAGACCAATTAAACTAATCATAACGTTCCAGTGAACACAAGGAAGCTCACCTGGTATTCCTGGACTTCTTTCGTGAATTTTCAAATCTACTCAGTTCTTGGTATTATAATTACCTTGACCAAAATACTGTGAAATTACTGCTCTGATCTACTAATGGCTGCAAAAATCAAGTCGTTGTGGTTTCATGCCAAGGGGCCATAGCAAGGTGGCGCAATGATTTCTGACACAGAACACAACTTCTAAAAACTCAAAAGGGAAAATTAACGGGATGTGGTTTACATTGCCAAGGACTGTTCATTAATTACCAATTTAATCACTGCTGGAGGCATGACATTACAAAAATCTGGCTGAAAGTTCTAATAGATTATGAAGACCACCTAAGAAGAGTGACCAAAAAATGTACAAAACAATTAATACTGTTTCACTGCTATCAAAGACACTCAGATTATTTTACATCAAGTGAAGCAAAGGAATTAGTAGCTTCATAGTGCCACCACTAGGAACTGTAAATACAATAGCATACAATTAGTAATGCACATGTGACTTTTTGTTCAAGGCATATATCCTTGGGAAAGCCAGAACATGATAAGGAGAACAAAAGAAACATTAAAAAATGAAATGAATAAAGATTTAAACTCTACCCTCATGCATGCTGAGCAGTAACAGAATAAGCAATATAAAATATAGCTCTTAGTAATGGTGATATCATCCTGGGATGTTCAACACTGCACTGAACAGCCATATGGAAAATGTCTATGGCCATTAATAGTCGCATAAAAGGAGTGTTCCTGATGCTAAGACATCTAGCCTTAGCTTCATGAATTCACAGCAATCTCAAATAAATAAGACTTTTGAGACAGGGGTTTTTGGCCACATAATAGAAAAGATGCTTGAGTTTTTTTCCCCTTCTAACAATGATAGTGTTTTGTGTGACTTTGAAGATATGCTAGCAAGCTAACAATATGTTTTCTAAGAAGTCTAGTAGCCATTGTTAAGATAGCAGACTTCAAATCAACTTAAATTTAGACATAATAGATAAACTATTATTTAAATCATAATGAATAAAAACCACTGCCTTGCAGAGGCATTTATGCCGAACATAGAAGTACACTGGCATTCTTCTCCCATAAAATGCAACTGCAAAAAAGATTAGCTATACATTTAAAGTGTCTTACTGGTCTGAAACGGATTATGTACATTAAATCTTCTGTCAATTGTGTTGGAGTAAGAAATAAGGAATACATTTTCATCTTAGTGCCCTGGGTATAGACATTCCAGCTCATATAGAGAATAAAAATCCTTAAATAAGACAAAGTTCTCACTCCATATACTATTAAAGGTTTTAGATTTCTTTTTATAATATCTGGTATTCTTCTACTAAAATGCAACGTTAACCTACTTCTTCCTAGTAACAGAATTTATAATATGTGTAATTTGGAAAAATAAAATTTTAGCTTGACCTTAATTTTCAAGCTTAATTCCTAGAGGCTAGCCATTTCATTGTAACAGCCAGTGCTCATAAACATAGAATACAATCCTATATCATATACATTTTTATGATGGCACATACTTAGTATACACATAAACATAAAAACTATGCAAAAAGTTTCTATCTTCAGGGATTACCAAAATGATGTTTAGTGTTTTTTACCAGTTGGATGGTAACTGCTTCTTTTATTATCTGGAAAAGATCTAGTTAGCGATCTTATCTAAATCTGCTACAATTATCAGCATGACAGACTAGTCCCATTTAAATCAATATTTTCCAATTAACATCTAAACTACAAGGTTGATGTCCTACCTCTTCACAGCAACAAAATACCTGTTAAAGGTTTAATTCGCAGATGAGCAGCTTGCATTCTTTTGGTTCTCACCAAATAAGCCTTTTGGATTCATTACCAAAGACCAGCAGAGAAAAAAGAAAAAGGGTCAGTGTATTTTTTTTTTTTTTAATTACTGGTCCTTACAGTTAACTAAAGACTGACCAAATTGAAATTCCTTCCCCACGTACAGTTTTCTTTAGAGGATTCACATATTCCTGCAAATCTTTAAAGGTGAACACGCAAAGCGAGGACTTGCTAATATCTTGTAGTTTGATTCTATTATGTGAGGATGGGCTCCTACCCGAATTGATTGTAATGAATCACTCATTATCCTTGCAGATTAAAATTGAGGAAAAAACTTTAAGTCTGTTTTATAATAATGTCGTCATTCTTTTCTGATCTTTCTTTAAAAAAAAAAAAACTTCTGGGTACCAACAAGAATCTGCAAACCATTGTCTTATGCTATGTAATTTACAGCTGAAAAAACTGAAAACAAACATATTTACAAATTAAAGAATCGCAATTCTTTTTGGACTTTCTACTTACAAAATAGATTTTTTTTCTTAAAAATATAAAA
>NC_048221.1:86605447-86612403 GCF_002007445.2 Ailuropoda melanoleuca | reverse complement strand
TTTAAAAAAAAAAAAAAAAAAAAAGAAATACTGAAGTCAAGTTTGTCTGGGTACACTAAGAAAACAATGTGCTAAAAATACTTATTTTGGATACCAAAAATTTCCCTAGTTTAAAATATTTATCTTAACATGTCATATTATTAAAACAGAAAGAATAAAGGGAAAAAAACCCATAAAAGCCACTTGTTATACTATCCTAGAGATAAATACTGCTACTATTTTGATGGTTTTCCTTTCTGACCTTTTCAAAGCATATAAAAAATAGTGTCTTTTATTTCAAAATGGAGCTTATATGCCATATATGTTTTAAATCCTTCTTTTTATACAAAAGGACATTGTGAGCATTCTCCTATGTCCTTTCAATATTCTTTCAAGACATTATTGAATAGATAAGTTTTAACGGCTACACAAGTATATTTATGTTATAATTATTTCATCATTCCCTATTTTGCACAATTACCATTTTGTAGCTTTTGCTATTACAAATAACATTGTGATGAAAACCTGCATATGGATCTTTGTTTATAGAATTACTGGGTGAAGGGGAATGAACATTTCTTGATGAAGTCTAACTGCTTTCCAGAAAAGTGTGGCAAGTTACATGTGACCAGCAATATAAAAGAGCCATCAATAGAACATCACCAGCATCATGTTTCTTAAAATCCAAGTTATATATTTTACAGATATGGTAAGATGTCACAACACAGAATAAGAGATGTTTTGGGGCACTTGTCTGGCTCAGTCAGCAGAGCATGAGACTTGGAGTTGTTTGTTTGAGCCCCACACTGGGTGCAGAGATTACGTAAAAATAAAATCTTAAAAAGAGAGATGTTTTAGTAAGTAACTTCTGATGTTGAATTCACACTAATATAATTCAGATAAAAGTTTAAGTTTTATTTGAAAAATAAAGAGTATAAATTACTAGTGCCTTAAACAGAAGGGACAACCAATAAAATACCTGTTGAAAGTTTGAACTAAATGAAAAACTAAACACCACCTTTTTAAAAAGTCAGGATACTTGAATTCTAAACCTCATTTGTCACTGTCCACAACCCTAGGTATTTAAACATTTACTAACTCATTTTCTTAATCTCTACAAAAGATAAAACAATAGGATCAATTTCCACTTCACAAGGATGTCAGAAAAACAAAGAAGAAGGAAATATAACACAATGCTTTAAAAACAAAATCTCTGAAATCAAAATGTTTAGGTTCAATTCTTGGCTCTGTTATTTATTAGCTGTGTGACCATGGGTGATTCATTAATTTGTCAGTTATCTCAACTGTAAATACGGATGATAAAACTTAACTCAGACAATTATTGTGGAGATTAAATGAGAAAATCCATGTTAAATCACTTAGAATCCTGCTTGATAAACAGTAAGTGCTCAATAAACATTCAATGATAACAGATCATTTAAATCTCAGGTATTCTGAATTTAAAATCAACACATTGGAACAATATAGAGCTATATACATTCTCCATAATTTTTAGAGCCTGAAATAATTATGAAACAAAGTTTATCACAAATAAAATATAGCATCAAAAAATAACTTTTTTTTTTTCTTAAGAGAGGGAGAGAGAAAATCTTCAGCAGGCTCCACGCCCAACACTGAGCCCAACATCGGGCTCAATCTCACGACCCTGAGATCATGACCAGAGACGAAATCAAGAGTCTGATGCTTAACTGACTGAGCCCTCCAGGTGCCCCCAAAATAACTTTCTTTTTAAAAAGATAATTCATTCTGTGGTTCTTCACTTGACTGGGTCCTTTTCACCCATCAAATCTTAGTTCAAATGTCCCCTCCTCAAATCACTCAAGCCCTCACTTATTTAAATTATCCTCTACTATGCCACACAGTTTTCACACTCTAGTTATTGATTATTATCTGTTTCTTCTCACATAATGTAAACTCCATGACGGAAGAAGCTTAGCCTTTTCTGTCACCATGAATATACTCAGTTCAGACACTCAATATATATCTGAAAATGATCAACAAATAGATGATATAACAGATGGCTAGGCACTGAAAGAGTTGACATAGAGGCTACAAAACTTCTTCAAAGATGGCCCCCTAAATTTGGGTTTCTCATTTTTATCACGATCTACAGTTTAAAAATATGGTTTTTTTTGTTTTCTTAAAAATATGTTTTGTATCAAGATTGAGGAAGAGCATATATCCACATCACTAAAAGGAATTTCAGACAAAAATACAGTGCATACTGTATGTGATGAATTTTGAGATTTTTATTCCATTCTATTATGTTCCTTTTCATTAAAAATAAAATTATTACTGCAGGCCACCTGAAAACTGAAAAACACTGCTCAAGGTCAGAGGTTATTAAGCTCATATCTGAAAGGAATGTTTAAACATATGCATGGAAAGAAAGAAATAAAAGTGTCTGATCACAGACAACATGATCACCTATGTAGAAAATCTGAAAGAATAGGGAAAAAAAAGAATCTCCTGGAACTAATAAGTAATTATAGTAAGGCTGTAGGATACAAGGTTAATATACAAAAGACAATTGTTTTCCTATATACCAGCAGTGAACAAGCGGAATTTGAAATCAAGAACAAAATACTATTCACATTAGTGACATCTAACAAAATATGTACAAGATCTATGAGGAATATTAGGAAATCAAAGATTAAATAAATGAAGAGATATTCTATGTTCATCAGTAGGGACACTCAATTTGCAACAGACACATTTGATAAAAGACTCTATCCAAAATACACAAAGAACTATTGAAACTCAACAATAAAACAAAACAAAACAAAAACAAAACAAAAAAAACCAACCTGATTAAAAAATGGGCCAATTACCCCTACAGACACCTCTCCAAAGGAAGATCTACAGATTGCAAATATGCATATGAAAAGATGCTCCACATCATTTGTCATCAGGGAAATGTAAATTAAAACAATGAGATACCACTAAACACCTATTAGAATGACCAAAATCTGGAACACTGACAACACTCAATGTTGATGAAGATGTGGAGCACCACAAGAAACTCTCACACACTACTGGTGGGAATGCAAGATGGGACAGTGATTTTGGAAGATAGTTTGGCAACGTCTTATAAAAGTAAACATACTCTTACCATAAGATCTAGCAATCATGCTCCCTGGTAATTACCCAAAGGAGTCAAAAACTTACGTCCATACAAAAACCTGCACATGGATGATTACAGCAGCTTAATTCATAATCGCCAAAAATTGGAAGTAAACAAGATGTCCTTTAGAAGGTGAATGGATAAACTGTGGTACATACAGACTATGGGATATTATCCAGCACTAAAAAGAAATTATCTTTCTAGCTGTGAAAAACATGGAAGAACCTTAAATTACTAGGTGAAGGAAGCCAATCAGAAAAGGTTATATACTATATGATTCCAACTATATGACATTCTGAAAAAGGCAAAATTATCAGGTTGCAGGACTTGGGAGTGGTGGAAGAGATGAACAGGTGCAATAGAAAATTCTTAGAAAATCCATAATGATGGATACATTTCATTACACATTTGTCCAAATTCATAGGATATAAAACACCAAAAGGGAACCATAATGTAAGCTATGGACTTTGGGTGATTATGATGTGTCAGTGTAGGTTTATTAGTTCTAACAAATGTATCACTCTGGTATGGGATGTCGTTAAAAGGAGAGGCCATGCATGTGTAGGTGCAGGGTGTATATGGGAAATCTCTATACCTTCCCCTCAATTCTGCTGTAAACCTGAAACTGCTCTGAAAAAAATAAAATCTCAATTTTAAAAAAAAGAACAGTTTGTATATGTGAGTTTGATGGTAAGGCAGGATGTCATAGTTTTCAGATTCATGAAGACTTTCCTGCCCCCTTAAATTTAAGGGCTTCTATTATTATATATTCATTATTACTTGTGAAGCACTACACAAAAATATGTATAAAATGTGGTTTATTTTTTTATTTCTTATTTATTTATTTTTAAAGATTTTATTTATTTTGACAGAGAGAGAGAAAGGGAGAGAGCACAAGCAGGGTGAGCGGCAGGCAGAGGGAGAGGGAGAAGCAGGCTCCTAGCTGAGCAGGGAGCCCAATGTGGGACTCGATTCCATGACCCTGGGATCATGACCTGAGACGAAGGCAGACGCTTAACTGACTGAGCCACCCAGGTGCCTCTAAAATGTGGTTTAACATAGGGATGGCAGTATATGATAGAAAAGAGCACCGATTCTATAGTGTGAGAAGGCTCAAGTTCAAATCCTGGATTCATCATTTACTAACTCTGCAACTTTGTACAAATTACCTTACCTACCAGCCTCAGTTTTCTTATGTGGAAAGTAATTGAACATCTTTTTCATGGGGTTAAGTAAAATAAAAATTATATAAAACATTCATTATAGAGCCTGCATTAAATGGTAGCTATTCAATAAATGGTAGGCATCATTATTATACTCTAATATTTCCAACAAAATTAACCTCCATAGATAAAATACAATCTTAAACGAAGTACAATTAAATTACAAAATGTAAATTAAGAAAAATAGATTATTCATGTGTATGTAGAAATTATATTCCAAAATCTTACTCTTCCTCATAGCTAACACAGCTGTATAGGAATAATTACATGTTCTTCCAAGTATGAATTTATCAGCTCAATAAATGTACCAAGTTACCTCTCCCCCCGCCCCATCCCCCGCCCTATATACAAAGTCTGTGGAAAAATGATTTAGCAAGAACAAACTGATGGTTTCCAGAGGGGAGGTGGGTGCGGGGATGGGTGAAATAGGTGATGGGAATTAAGGAGTGCACTTGTCATGGTGAGCACCAGGTTATATATAGAATTGTTGAATCACTATATTGTACACCTAAACTAATATAACACTGTACATTAACTAACTGAAATTAAAAACTTACAAAAAATAACCTAGCAAAAGTATAAATAAATTACTCCCCTCACCCCCATGATTGCAATGAACAATTTATGGCTTTTTAACCAATGTTCCTCACATCACTTAGCTGCCTGTTGCAGAGTGGTGTGGTTGCGTTGGTATTCTGCTTACTCCCTGCCTTTAAAGCTGCATCTCTTCTTGCTTGCTCAAGCAGAACTCGTGCTCTTTCTTTAAGTTCTTCTTGTCTTGATAACATTCGATGCTTAAAAGCAAAAACACAGAATTAGGCACTGAAAAAAGCCCCATATAATCTATATTTATAAATTAATCAATGGTTTTATTATCTGTCAAAATAAAAGAGATCAGGAATAAGACTATAGTTTTATGAGATTACTTAAAATATTAATGTTGACTAGAAACTGTAGAAAGTCTTGACACATAGGAAATATATCTTTACTGCCTAAAGCTGGATTACATTTAATTTCCATTTGTATTAGAATATATTCCCATAAGGTATGATGTCCATATGTATATTATATATATTCTTCATATTTGCTAATCGCAAAATAACCTGGGAAAGACATTTAAAAATTTTTTTATTTCTTATAGTTTTATAGAACTGATAACAAAGTGTCTTCCAAATTTGTATGTGGAAAGATATTAAACATCTGTGGCAATAATCCTTTAAATCCTTGACAATTAACATTTATAGAAAATTTGAAACTATTATATTGTGTTTAAAAAAAATTAAACTGGCTTTCTCCAATGCTCACTTCCCTTACAACTAAACAATTAACCACATCAGAATTGGAAGAGTATTTTCTTGGATTAATTTGTAATCTTACAATATATTTTTGGATAACAACAGGTAATGACCACCAATGGATATCAATTCTTAAATGATAACATTAAAAAGAGCACAAATACCCATAATGTTTAGAGTTCAAATTCCTTTTTTCTTCCAAAGAGTAGCCAACTTCTGGCTTTAGAAAGCTATTACTATTCCTCTGATATTTAATTTCTTTTACTTCCCTGTCATTGTATAGTTTTGGTTCAACTGGTAAGTAGCATTCATGGTCAAGGAAGAGGTAATCAACAGTAAGCATATTTATTTGGTATAATGTGAAACTTAAAAAAAATATTACAAAATTTTTAGGTTTCACTGAGATTTTTAAGGTTTTAATATAACTATTTTCAAACTCCTGCAATCTTAAGCAAGGAAAGATTTTTTAAAAGTATACAGTTCAGTTGTTTTTACTATATTCACAAGGTTGTGAACCATCAACACTATCTAATTCCAGAACATTTTCATCACCCAAGGTTTTAAGAGGATTAAGCAAAAATTCTTCACTTAAAAGATATAATTGAAATGTATAAGTGATAATGATAGATGTTTTGTCATGTTGATAGGACATAATAGAATAGAATTGGGTACTGCATTTAAACTGGTTACAAATCAACACTTTCTCTAAAACAGACCAGGTTAATTAAATGAACGCTGAATTTGTAGTCAAGACATCAGGCTATTAATCCTTCTTCCACTAATAATAAGCAACGTAACATTGAACAGGTCACTTAAAAAGCTATACTGTATTCCACTACATGGCACTTAAGAACCTTGGAGTAAGAAAGACCCCGGTTCAAATACCAGATATATCACCTAACTGTGGATGAGGTTACTCAATCTCTCTAAGCCTCAGTTTCCTCATTTATAAAATGGGGATAAAAATAGACCAACTCTCACAAGGATAAAGATTAAGTGAAATAGAGTAATGTACTGAGCACCAGATAAATGTTAACTATTATTATATTTTTAAAAATCTCTCAAATGCCTCATGTTTGAAATGTGGGGAGAGCATTTTATAATCCCACTAGCTCTAAAATTGGTGATTAGAGTATATTATCTTTAAGATCCTACTGGCTCTAGGGGCGCCTGGTTAAGCGTTTGCCTTCAGCTCAGGTCATGATCCCAGGGTCCTGGGATAGAGGCCTGCATCAGGCTCCCTGCTCAGCGGGGAGTCTGCTTCTCCTTCTCCCTCTGCCCTTCCCTCCCACCCCCACCGCTCATGCTCTCTCT
>NC_048221.1:86593708-86605347 GCF_002007445.2 Ailuropoda melanoleuca | reverse complement strand
AAAAAATCTTAAAAAAAAAAAAAAAAAGGAGAGAGAACTATAATAAACCCATTACATGCTAACATTCTAACAAAAAATAATACTTAAAAAAAAAACAAAAAGTAAGTGAGAATGGCATTATTTTATATTTTTTGGAAATCTCTTTTATGTCTGGTTTAATAGCAAGCAGCTGGATTCTCATACCTACTTTCATATTCAATCTTTTGAGATATCACAGAAAACACCACTGTATACTAATGAGAGAACGAAAGTGAAAAAGGTAAATAATGTTCTATTATTATTATGAAAATAGTTTCAACTTTGCAGGCTCTCTGAAAGAGGTAGGAGAGCCTCAGAGGTCCCCAGATCATACCTCGAGAACCACTGCTGTAACATCATGCTTTTGATGGCACAGAGGACGACACTGTGTGGAAAACCAGGAACACCAACAACTCCAAATCAAAAAGTGATCCGAGGAGTTGGGTTTTAAGTTCTAATTCTAAATCAATTATACCTTAACCAATTTACTTTACTTAAACTTCTTTTTTATGTATACATAAGAGCGTTATATGATTAAACAATCCATGCTTGAATTAAGTCTAAAAGAATTCATTCATTAAGGTATAAAATAAAAATTCTACGTGATAAGAAAACCATTTACCATAGTTTACTTCTTTCTTTTTGGTACATAAAATAATGGTATATCTTATAATTGATGGTGCCAGAGATTCAATTAAATATAGTAAATATTGTAAGGTCAAATTTGTGTCATGTTTCCCTTATGGGGAGGAATCTGGATGTTACTGGAATTTTTAACTGTAAGTAACAATGGGACTGAAAACAACAATTACAATGCAACTAAATTATCTGAAGAAAATACTTTAAATGGGAAATATTTAATTTAGCATTATATATTTTCAGAATGATATTCCTACTAAATGGAATAGTGAAATATCTTTGACTTATTCTTACAGTGAAATGTTCTATTTTATAGGTAAATAATATTTTGACTTGAAAAGCTGACATTACTCTTCAATCTTCAAATTTGGATTTATTTGTAGGCTTAAAATAGTATATCATAAACTTAAAATGAAGTGCAGGTATAGTTTAGGTTTTTCTATAATCATTTGTAGCATTTGAAAGTGCTCTATGAATACAAAAAACCCAAAAATATTCAGAATAACTATTTACTAAATATAGGTATTTATCATTCTAACTCACTTACCTGGACTGTTTTTGTGGAATGATCTGCATGATTTAAAGTGGTTCTATCAGTATCTGGATCAGACTCTGTCTGCCTCAGGGAAGTACGTTTTTTCTTTGTAAGGTCTGCATCTCTATTGTATGAGTACCCAAGTTTGGAAGTGGGAGATAAACTTGGTTTTTTGATAGGTGATTCAGGATCTGATCTGCATTCTAAGGGTCTGTAATTCTCTAATTTTTCTTTCTCCAAGTTATTACTGATGTCTAGAGTTTGAAGCTTTCGTTCCTCTGTCTCCTCACAAATAAAGGGTGGAGACACATCCTTCTTCTTATCACTAACATATAAGTCACTTAATTCTAAGGTCTCAGCTTTCAGTAGTCTCTTCTTGCCTAACAAAACTTGTGTGTGGGTCGAATCTGTACTGTAACATATTCCAGGGTCATCGGATCCTGAAGTCCTTCCAGAGCTCTGCTGGGACTTTTGGGGTTCTGTGTCACTTTTAGTCCTGCGACAGTAAGGGGAGGCTGTGCTTGGACTAAGATGATCATCAGGAGTCTGATGTTCACTTTCTGACTCTCCAACCCCACTATCATTTACAAATACAGAGTCATCTTGAGACAAGAAGTCTACCGTTCCGCCGGTCGGCTGCTGCAGTTCAGGCTCCCGTTTCAGATCACTAAGCTCTGCATAGAATTTTTCCTGATCAACAGAACTGTTTGTATCTGTTTCATAGTTTCCAACTTTATATGTGCTTTTACTGCTGTTCTCCTCTATCTGGACAACATTCAGTTCTTGGCCACTGAAATGTGCCCTGATTTGATAGAGATAAGTCATAACAGTCAGTTTGTCAGGAATTGCTAATAAAACCATATCAGAAGGTTCCAACAACCGGGAAATTCCTATGCTGGCAAATCCATCATATGCCTTCAAAGAAAGGAAAAACAAAGATATATTGAATAGTTCAAACAATCCATACATTTTAAAAACAGCAAAAGAATAGATATTAACTAGACATATTGTGGTGAACATTTCACAGTCTATTGAATCATTATGTTGTATACCTATAATAATATAATGTTATGTGTCAATTATACTTCAATAAAAAAGTTATAAAAATAAAGTCTAGTTGCCATTAAAAAAAAAAGCAGATTTTAATGGATTTTATTGTTGTTGTTGGAGGGCATACTACGTTACTGACATTATTGCCACAAGAACAGAACAAAATTCCATGTCAGAAATTTGTAAAAGTGGGGTAGGCACAAGAAAAAAAAGTTTCTTAATTAATAACAATTGAAATACTCTTTTCCAATAAAGAAAATTAGCAAAAATTAGAATTAAAACAATCTTAGAATCAATTTTTATAAGGAACTAAAGTATAAAGAAATAATAATCTGGAGTTTTATCATTCCTATCAACCTCTCTTTACCATGTTCATATAATTGCAGTGATTTGTGAAGAAAAAGTATAGTTACATATCCCAAAGACCTAATCCTAGATTACCTGGTATAAAATACAAGTGCTATTTAAGCCTAGAAATGTAGAAACATTTTTTAAATGACCAATTAAGACCGATTTCCAAAATGAGAAGAATGATTGCATTTTCACTTCATCCATTTTGGAAAGAATGAAATGTTTTGAGTAGTACAACTTAGTTGAGGATGTGAGGCTGCATTGTATTATTTTTGTTAGCCTTTAAATGACTGTGGCACATCAGGTTTTTCTAGTTTTGAAGAATCAAAGCTGTTTCTCAATTTACAATTAATTATTACTATCCTGAACTAACCCTTGAAAACAGCACTGTGTTGCTAGGAAGCATTAAAAATATGGTTAAAGGTTCAGATGTACCCTCAGAAAAAGTACGGACCCTCCAGTTGTATTCTCACTTTGGAATATAAAATGTCTGTCTTTGTAACAACCTAGATGTAGGATCATAACTTAAAGTTTTTCTTAAAAGGAAGGTTAGGAAATTATGTAATGATTTAGAAGGAATTACTCTTTGCACTTACATGTTAAAGTGCATTTCTACCTTTGAATTTAATCCTTGTCTCATATTCTTCCTGTAGTTTAATAAATGTGGAATAAGTAAGAAAGAAAATGAAAAATAAATTGCAATATTAAAACCTCTTCAATTTTCACAGCACTATGTTTCATAATATAGGTACCTCAAAATATTTACTCAAGAGAATGGCTCAGTTGGTGTGCATGTTTAGGCCTGTTTGTTATTTTACATGTTTTAGGAAAATTAAAGTCATTTTCCTCCTCATGTGTCTTGACAACTTGATTGACAGACATCAATTGCAGACCATCATGAAAAGCACCACAGGCAGTATTCTAAACATTTCCCAATTATCTAAAACACTGACATACTGGTTAAGATCATATGTCACAGGTAAATACCTTTTTTATTCAGCACTTTTTACAGACCTGGGAAAATGATTAGCTTCCTTGTGGGGAATCTCCTGCTGGTGTTTTCTTCATGTAGCAATTTATTTTATGCACACTAACTGCACTAAAAAAACATTTAAAAACAAACTGGGTTTCTTGTAAGCTAGGTCAAGACTTTATAAAGGAATTTTCCCATAGGTTGACCTCTTCTGTGGTCAATCACCTGTCTTTTTAGCTGTTTGCGTGTGGAGAAAAAGAAGAGGTCTTTAAAAGAAAATAGTCTTATTCATTCCTAGATGTTATTTAATTGGTAAGGAGGAGTCATTGCCAGTCATGTTATGCATCTGCATGGAACTTAAGACACAGGCATTGTTTCTTGTGCTGCTTTAAGTCCAATCAAGGGCAGATGGGGTTATCGGAAGAACTGTGTGAAGCCGGAAATAAATCTGCAGGTAGCAACTGATACTCAATGTAGATATCAGGTAGGAAGTTGCAAAGTGATGAAAAGGAAAGACTGTATAACAATTATTTATTCAACTGTGCAATGAATAGGATCATTTAAATTAAAATCCTTTCAAAAAGTGATGATTATCTGCCCTGGAAGATCTAATTGAGAGAAAAATTTAATAGGATATTCTTCTCTATATAGTAATATATAAACCCAAGGTATGCTTATCATTATTAAGTTCCTGAAAAAATAATGTGAAGAAGTGTGACCTAAGCCTTAAGGCAAATGTCCATACTCTTAAAAATACATAGCTGGGTAAAATCGACAATGTCTCCTTTTCAAAATTTCAAACAGTAATTTAAAAAGCTTCAATTCATGAAAATAATAATGATTTATTTTGTAATGCTTTTATCTGCATTTAAATTATCTTAGTATTTTATTCAAATACAAGAAAAAATGCAGGCATAGAACTATCATATCTAAAGATATAATTTAATTGATGAAAAACAGGCTTTTCGCTTTGACAGACACAAGCTCTCCAAAATTATACAAGAAATAATTCATGAGAAGGACTTACTCCATAGCATGCCCACCACAGATGTGATTTCTATAAAGAAAAATATACTGATATTTTAAGATTACCTTTTTGGTGGCATATTTCAATAAAAAAACTGACAGTTTTAAAATGTATTTCTCTAGGCCAGCATCATGCATTTGAAAAGAAAAAGAGTTTTTTAATGACAATACAAATTTTGGGGGTTAGAGAGCAATAAAAGTAAAAAAATTGTTGACTTAAATTTTCATCTGCTAACTGAACTTCTATCAAGATTCCCTTTACAGATTTTTTAACACTGGTGGTATTAATTATCTAATTTAAAGTAGAATGAAAACTTTTCATCTAGACCAGAGGTTGGTAATCACCTTGCTCCACAAATCCTTTTGGTAATGAACCCTTCTCAGAACAATGCTTTATGTTTATAAAATACATAGGATTACAGAAGAAACCAATTATATGAAAAATAAAACTATGAAAATATTAGTAAAACTGAATTTGAGAAACAGCAACACTATGTGCTTTTTATGAATGTATTAACAACTGTAATTTTGAAGAAGTGATGAGCTTAAAAGATATTTGAAGATATGACAACTGCAATGTGATATCAAAATATCTAAGATTCTCAAGGTGATAAATTCTCAGGAATGGCTAATGTTAAAGTGGTGTGTTGCCTAAATTCATAACTGAAGGAAATACTAAATTTCACTTAAAGAATTAAAATAAAACACATTTTTCCCCAGTCATGTTCAAGAACCACCTGAATTCTATCCATACCTCCCAGATTAAGAACTCCTATTCAAAGACAACAACATATTGCATTAACTCTTCAGTTGAAGAATTCAATGCAACACAAAACACATCGAGTACCTACTATATGTTGAGTTAGTGCTTCCCTCCTTTCTCATGTCACAGTGCACATACATGACCATAACACTGTACGTGCACTGGGGTAAACAGTTAAGTTAGCCTGTGGCCACAGTCAACTGGCCCAAGGGATTCCGGCAACTCAGCCCCACACAGCTACCCTGAATGCTGAAAGGATCAATATCCCCAACTGCGAAGCTCTGACCTCAGTATGCTAATTATGTGGAAAAACTGTATAGTTTCCCAGAAAATGAAAAAAAAAAAAAAAGAACCCCAATGTTCGTATCTTTTTGCTTCTAGGAACATATGCATGCTTTCTTGTATAGCCATTAGGCTCCTGCCCTCATCCCTTCCCAACAGATTTTTGTAAATTTATAATCATTTATGGTATAACAGCTTTGGGTGCACTTTTTAAAAGCTAAATCTTGACTAAAAGCAATAGGTTTTTAATAAATATTTAACAGTTAATGAAGTCCATACACATATTAAAATCTGGTGCCAGTCTGGCACTTGTGATCTTTAAAAGGCTATGACAACTTAAGAGTAAACCATGCATCCTATTTGAACTGTAGGAAACAGACTACCTTCTGTGAGCTGCCAGTTATGACCTCACAAAACAACCTCAGTTTCTCCAAATTAATAAAAGCCACAGAGGAGCCAAATTCGAAACTATGTATTTTTTTCCTTGGCAATTCTTACCTTTTTGTTGTTCTCTTTAATATCTTGAGGATTCAGAGACTTGTAGTCACTGAGGGAGAAAATGGCACAGTAGGTACATACAGTATTTGATAAAAACAGCTGTTTTTAAAACAAACTGAATTTAAAAATTTGACATTCTATAATACTAAAGAGTAACTAGCAATTTCACAGCAATTCAATCAACAAAACTAATAGTGTGGAAAATTAAGGAAGTAAATAAATGAAAATAGTGATTCCATGTTTCATTGCCTGAAGCTTTCCATCTAAAAGAGAAGTTAAGGCAGGGCACCAGAGACCAGTCTTGACAACCAAATTTACCATGAGGTAATCCCTTGTTGTCAATGTATAAAGAGCTACCGGCTTATTTGTCTCATCTCATTTTAACAGCCATACAATTTTCATAATAATTTGAAGTCAGCTCTTTGTATGAGATTAAGAAGAAAAAAAAAATTTTTTTTAAAGGGAAAAGACTGGTTTTAGGCATACAGAAGGGAGAACTTTTCTTTCTGACACACGTTTCCTTTCTCAAAAAGGAAAGGTATAGGTAATAAAGAAACAAAGTCAACTATTTCAGGACACATGTTAAGAAATTATTTATGTTTTTTTAAAAACTGTCTATTATTTACAAAATATTTATAGGGAATGCAAAATGTTTCTACTTACATTAAATCAGGTCTAAAGTGGTGCAATATTGCGCAAAAAGATAAACCATTTCTCCATGATGTAGTAAAATTGGTGATTTTCACTCCCCGATAGTTTTTTGTAACTTCTTTGCACCATACAAGCAATGACTGACTAGCATTTGGCTTTCGCCCCAAAACAGGACTTGGTATGGGACTCGGCTAGAAAAAAGTTAAAGAGAAAAACATTAAAATAATTTAATGGAAGATGAAAATTAACATTAATTGACCTAACTAGATCATTTAAATCCTTTGATGTCAGTTTAGGTCCTTCAAAACTGTCAATTCAAGACAACTGTAACCTCCAAGAAGGAGACATGAATCTTAACTTATTATCTTCAGTTTTAGCCTATGGCATTTGCCTGACAAGGATGTAGATATGCAAGATTTTAAACTTATACATAAGAACAAGCCAAGAGCTATACTGATGGAAACATTATATTAAAGTATTTAAATATTTAAGTCTGAATATCTGTGTAACTCTTACACCCTAAGAAATTTTCCCCAAATATAATCATGTACAAATATAGTTCCTTTTTGACTAGATTAAAAATAATGTATTTTGAAGTCTAACTGTAGCACAAATTGTTAGCAGTGGAAAGATCAAAATCCTAGTTTTTTTAAAACGCAGTGATCATGCATTTTAGATAGCATAATGATAATCATACTCAGACTTTCTTATATAAATTTAAAGATGGCAAAACAGATCTAGAGTTATTAGCACCAGTCAGGTATCGGTAGCAACAGCACACGAGAGTATGTAATTTGCTCAAAGTATCTTTTAATTATCACTGAGAGCTACTTTTGTAGGTCAGTTGGGAAGGGTGTGTGTTAAATCTTAAGCATATTCTTTGTTTTTCCCCTGTTCATATACTTAAAACAATGATGACAAAAACCCAAAAAGCTACATAGGACTTTTATCTTAAACTTTTATTATTTTTAAAAACATGTCACTTTCTTTTACTGAGTAACAATCACATTTTGTGATGGTAACTTTAGATGCTGGTACAACTGAAAGCCATAAAGAAAACTACTAAATGCTTCTGGATTTTAAATTTTGTTATCAGTTAAAAGTGCTGACTATAAACATAATAGAGGCCTTCTAAAATAAGGTGAAAGGGGAATAATTATTTACCCCTAATAACACTTAAGTTTAACAAGCAAACCATTCTTGCCACACAGCTTCCTTAAGAAAGATCAATGATGCCCCCACTTGACAAAAACATGTTAGTGCCAAACAATTAAAATCATCAACTCCACATAACTATGATTATGCATTCACTGCTCCTGTGAAAAACCTACTAAGAAACAAGAATGTAATTTCTTATTTTTTGTTATATTTTTAACTGTCAGATTAACAAACTGTTACATAAACAAACATGAATCCTGAAAAGTGCTGTTCTTTAAGTAATCACATATACAAAGTAAATGCTGAAAAATTCACAGGCCATAAAATTCAATAAATTTGGATCAATTCTACCTAATATGAAGAAGTAGGTAAAAATGGAGTTCCCAATGTAATAAGCTATTTACTTCAGAATAAATAATAGATCTTTTAACCACAACAATTTGACACGTATAAAAATGAACTATTAAGTATCTTTTCATCTGATAGTGACTTTCCACTGTGATTTTCAAATTGTTCTAGTCACTTAACCTGGAAGTGGAGTGGAGAATGGTCTGTAGATGAGGTAGAGGATCAATGAATTAAGGACAAACACATTTTTTTTCCTTAGTGTCTTTAATAAAGTGTTTTTCTTTATCAAATTATATTATTAAGGCATTGATTCATTCCAAGTATGAATAATAAGTACACAGGCCAGATAATCTGCAACTGTCATTACACTGATTCATTCCAAGTATCAGTAGCACATAGACAGGTAATGTACAAAAGTCGTTATCACCATCTAGAATGGCTTTCTGTACTTAAGAAGTAGAGAGAATATACCATGTCATTATGATTATGAAATACCCTTGTTTCTAAGAAGGCTTAATATGAAAAGTCTAGAAGAACTAAACTAAACTTTGGATTTACCCTAATATAAAACCCTTGAATTAAGATCTTACAGGGATGCTTACTGCACTACCAAAGCAAAGGAAGTCATTTGTAATTGAAGAAACTTGATAAAAATATACTGGTTGCAGAGAAAGAAGACCGAAGTAGAACCATTGTACAAAAAATCATCCACTTCAGAACGGCTGATCACTCATCTAATATTTTGCAGAGGGTCATAAAGAAATAAGCAGTTAAATAATTTCAGAGCCTTCAGGATACTAATGAATGTAATTGCTTGTTTCTTGCTATAGGCTGGCTCCTTCTCAATGAGTCTGTTTCTTCATCTATAAAATGGGGATTGTAATAGTACCTATCTCATGGTGTCACTGTAGTAACAGGACTGCCTCCCCGTCCTCCCACCAATTATTGCTCATTATCACTCTCTTCCTTGATCACACTGAACTGTAGTAACCTCTTTGCTGTTCTTTAGATACCCAAGACATTGTCCCACCTTAGCGCCTTGATAAAATTGTTCCATCTGCCTGCTCTCCTGTCAGGTATCTGCATGGTTAACTCCAATGCAACCATCTTCATTATGCCTATTCTAACTACTCTATTTAATAATGCAACTCATCTCTATCATTCAACCCCAACTCCACACTCCTGACTACCTTACTTTGCTCTATTTTTTCCATAGTACTTACCATCTTCTTATGGTCCATACATTTTTTTATTATTACCAAAATATGCTTATTAGTCACGCTTACTGCTTATTACTTTGTTCATTCTTACCAAATTAAAGGGCTATAAAGATATAGATCTTAGTTTATTAACTTATCCCAAGCATCCAGAACAGATCCTGGCACATAGCAGGCACTCAGTTAATAATGTTAAATAAATACCTGCCACAATGTACGGCACATAGAAACAGCTCAGTAAATGTTAATTGCAATTATTATTACTACAACCAACACATTACCAGCATTTGAATTCCTACTTTTGAGGGTCTTTTGGAAGCTTCAAAGGCCATGAATTTCTTCAAGATTAGTGAAAACTACTTTTGCAAACAAAGATTTAACTAGCAGATAGTCTTGACACTTTACATGCAAAACGGGGCATTTGGAATTCTTGGCAATGTTTTCTATTTCTATGGGTTTGGTGAAAAAAGAAGCTCTGAATGACTGTAATTTAGTGCTTTCCAAAGAAAGGAAGACACCAAAATCTGATCATTAATGGCAGAACCAAACTTTCAGATGTTGGAACAACTCTTTAAAAGTTCTTTCTTTTATTTTTGCAGTGACCGGATATACGTGAAGACGTATATTTATTTACCATACTGGGAAAGTAAAGCACAAATATTACAATTATCTTTTTTATGCACCAAGAGAGGAAATTTCTAAGAGCCACTCTAATTATAATTATGGTCAGATTAATCAGAATCTGGTTGATTGTGATTAACCGATCTGCTTAACAAGGTAATTCTTCCAGTTCTCTCTCCATCGAGCTACTATATGGATGAAATTGTACCAATCTCAGTTTAACCAAGAACTACAATTCAATGTCAACCATCATGATTGTAGAGACAGTTTGAAGTGCTGACAGGAGAGAGAAAATAGGACTTGAAACCAGCGTTTCACTTAACAGTTCTATCATCTAGTATATATAATTTTAATGTATTGTTTCTGTTTACATAGCATTTTACATACTAAAGGTAGTAAGGCCACCTAGTTATTCTTGCTATCAATGGCAATAGGATTGCTTTCACACAACCTAGTCAAATAACTAGTTACAAAATTTCCCAAATTTTAATAGCTATAAGAAATCTCAATTCCATTTTTTCTGCTCTACCCCTCTCACTATGCTTTCTCTTTGCTCTTTCCCCTTCTTTCACTGATATAAGCACATATATATATTCCTCTAGGTACTGCTCTAAATAGTTTTCTCTTTCCACACTTTGAGCTGATTCACTCCCAGGATTTCAACTATCACTTCCATGCAGATGATTCCCAAATATACATTTATAGTTCAAACTATCTCAAGTTGACATTTCCAGCTGGCCATCCTTCCTGCCATATAAAATTCAAACTCAATATGTTCAAAACCATAATTATAATCTTTCCTTACAACCTGCTTCATTTTCACTACGTTTACAAATGATACTATTGTCCCAATTGTCTAGACTTTAAATGTCAGAATCAGCTTTGACCTCCTCCTTCCACTATCATCCCTGATTAGTTAATCCATGGGAAATTTTGATCCTATTGTTGTAATTTATCTTCTTTTGCCTAGCTATTGCAATATCTTCCTAATAGGTCTTCCTTCTTCCAAATTCTCCCTTATCTGATTCATTGCCATAGCAACAACATTCTTAAAGCACAGGTCAAGCCTCTCATGACTCTTAAACAAATAAAATGATGTCCAAATACTTTTAAGCAAAGAATCCCAAATCTTTTTCAATGTATCTACTCTCTAGGATGATTCACCATTCTCTAGAATCACTATGCTTTCCTCCCTAGCCTCAGCATCCCCACTTCCTGTCTTTGATCATACAGATTGTCACCTCACTTTGGAGTATCCTCTGTCCCAAGTACAATTGCTACAATTCCACTCTACCTTCAAGATTATGTACAACTGCCATCTTGCACACGAAATCTCTTTCCAATTCCAATTAGTAGGAATTTTCGATATTTCTTTGACTCTCCTATAGAATTTTTACTACAATGTGTTATTTCTTCCAGCCAAAAAAAGACTTATTAATTTTTTTAAAGGTTTTATTTATTTATTCAACAGAGATAGAGACAGCCAGTGAAAGAGGGAACACAAGCAGG
>NC_048221.1:86587570-86593608 GCF_002007445.2 Ailuropoda melanoleuca | reverse complement strand
AAGGCAGACGCTTAACCGCTGTGCCACCCAGGCGCCCCAAGACTTATTAATTTTTCATTTATCTATAAAGTATATTCTGAGCACTTACTACGTCCCACAGACAATGTTAACCCTTACATGGATTAGCTCATTTAATCCTCACAACTCCTTTGAGATAAGTGCTATTATTTCCAATTTCAGTTGAGGAAACTGAAGCTACAAAGCTAGAAAGTGAAGGAGTGAGAATCTATACCAAGGTGTTCCCACTCCAGCGTCTGTGCTCTTAAGCAACATGAATTTTACATTTCAAGATTATGCAGTTTTAGGACCTCACCAGAAAATTAAATTTCTTAAGAAGTTGCCTTAGTCAACTTCTGAGATGACTGACTGCCCCATGTATATTAAATTGATTCCAAAAAGGCAATTAATGCAAACAATTTAATCTCTAGGAGTATTTAGTTAATAAACCCCTTTATCCATTCTTTGGATTTTAGATTATTGGTTGGAACTAGAACTAGAGCTATGTAAGTCCAGAGCAGTGAAATATGCACTAACATTGCTAAAATTGTAGGACATTTTGGTCTCCCTACAGTGATTCTGGGAGCCTTTCCCCCAATTATTACAAATTTTTAAAAACTTATTTATTTGTGGGGGGGGAGAGTGCAAGTAGGGGTAGGGGCAGCAGGAGAGAATCTTCAAGCAGACTTCCCGCTGAGCTGGGCTTGATCTCTCGACCCATGAGATCATGAACAGAACTGAAACCAAGAGTCAGATGCTCAACCAACTGAGCCACCCAGGCACCCCCAATTATTACAAATTTTTGAAAACACTTGAGGAAACTGTGGATAAATCTTAATATTTGGTGACCCCAAAACTATAGCAGTGGTGAAAATAGGAACACTTGTATCTGTACTGTTTATTCTTTTTCAAAACGTTTTCATTTAAATAATTTCATTTTATTCTCATAGTAAAACTGAATTAATTTTTGTTATTTTACTACTTAGACAATCAGAAAGATTATGCTCTAACTAAAATAACACTAGGAGGAACTTCTGCTTACATTAAAACAGGACTACCATCTGAACACAATTTTTTAAAAAGCTGAACAAAATGTTTAGAAAACTTTCTAAGATACATCAAACAACTATCCTCAAGCCTAGACCTTGGAGAGACCAGAAAACTAGGGACTAGGCAAAGCTCTCAGGGATGCTTTTATAATGGCTGTTCTGGAAGAGTGAACTGAGACACAAAGCTGCACTTATGGTAGACTCCCAAATAGCAATATGCACCCCTCGACCCTCAAAAGTAGAAAAAACAATAAAAATGAGAACAAAAAGCAGTGAAATTGGAAATATGCATATAATAAAAAGGATCAACAAAGCCAAAAGCTGCTTCTTTGAAATGACAAAATCAATTAAACCTCTGATATGACTGACCAAGAAAAAAGGAGGAAAGCAATTTCCTAGAAAAGTATGGCTTGAAGAAACAAAAAACCTGGATGTTCTATAACTATAAAAAAATTGGATCTCTAATTAAAAACCTTCCTATAGGGTGGTGGGCATTAAGGAGGGCACTTGGTGTAATGAGCGCTAGATGTTATATACAACCGATGAATCACTAAATTCTACCTCTGAAACTAATAAAAAAACAAAAAACAAAAAACCTTCCTATAAACAAAATTCCAGAAATTAAAATTTTTAAGACCACTCATGGTAGCATAAAAAAACAAGTACTAAGGAATAAATCTACAAAAAATGCACATGAGTGTTATTAAAAAACTATCAAACTTTACTGTGAGAAAATAAAGGAGTCTTAGAGGGAGATATATACCATATCCATGGATTAGAAGACACAATTGTAAAGATAACTATTTCCAGAGAGAAAGGGTTAACTAAAAGACCTAAGCCCTTCATGAGGAAATGACCTCGAGTTTACCTTCTAGCAACGTTCCCACGGAAATATATTGGATTAGATCAATGTGAAAGGTCAAGTTTGTTACCAGGCAACATTGTTTATTGTAAAAATGACCCTAGTTTGGTGGACTGCATCTAGACTTGGAAGCTTGTCAATAAACTATAAATGTCTACTGAAAAATAAAGGCCACAGCTTCCCTGTGAGATTCTTGAAATCAAATGTGTCCCTTGAGGGATCTAACAGTTATACATACAGGCTATTACAAGAGTGTGTATCTTATAAACCATAGTGGTCCACACTTACCCATCTTACAATTGAACAGTTCATGGCACTGCAGACCTGATAGTATAATGCTTACATACTGTATTTCCTGTCCTTCTATAAAGCTAAGTAACCTAGTGCCTAATTATTGTATATACACACACAAAGGGTTTATAATCAGAAAGAAAATTTGCTCTACCACATTAGTATTCAGAGAACGGCACAAGGCACTACTATATACTTCTCCCTAGAAAGGCTAAAATTAAAATTTTAATGAAATTAAAAATACCAAGTGTTGACAAGGATGTGGAGTAAAGAGAGCTTATACAGAGCTGATGGGTAAACTCTGGCATCATCTATTATGGTAAATCTGAAAATGTGCATATGCTATGACCCAGCAATCCTAGGTTTATAACCTATAGAAATTCACGCTTACACAAGAAATAATACATGTTCGAAAGTGTTCACAACAGCACTGTTTACAATTTCCCAGATCTGAAAATAAACCAAATGTTCACCAACAACAGAATAGATCTTAAAATTGTGTTCTATTCTGACAGTGAAATATTTCACACACACACAAAGAGAGACACAGAGAGAGAGAGAGAGAGGGAGGGAAGGAGGGAGGGAGGACGGGCAATTGAGAGAAATACAAAACACATTTAATCCCAAAACATACTACTGAACAAAAGAAAACAGGAACAAAATCATATATACATACCATATGATTCCATTTACATAAAATGAAAAACGAGGCACACCTAAACTATATTGTTAAAGGATTTGTACTTAGAACTTCTGGAGTGATTTCAAAGATCTAATTCTTTTGGTGTTTACACAGATGTTCACTTAAAATAATTTTCTTAAGCTGCGTATTATGTTTTATGTAGTCTTCTGTATATATTTCACATTCATTTCTGTTTTACAGCAAAAAAGTTTAAGAAGAATATTGGAATTGCTGGTATTAAAATAATGAAGTAAAGATGGTGGCTTCCCCATTCAATCTGAAAATCACCTAAAGGTAACAAGGATACTGCGAAACAAAAGTAAACCTTTTTTTCAGCCTGAAGTACGAGATATAATGTAACCTTGACCTGCAATATATGGGCATGTTCCAACAATAAATGAATAAGCAAGTTCCCAAATTACCAGAGGAATTACATATAAATAAAACAAAGAAGACAGAACTCATACAGTGCGAAAAATTTAAAAGTAGAAAGCGTAATTATAAAGTAGGATATCAGAACCAAGACCAAATATATCTAATAATTATGTAGAATAGAGAGGGTAGAAATAGGCCCACATATAATAGCAGTAGAAAAAAGGATGAACTTAAGGACTTGTGTGAAAAGACTGGTCGTAATATTAACAAGTGTTACTCTTGTTATATGTGTAATCAAATATGACAACATTTGGAAGATCTGCATGACCTGGAGAATCAATATTTTCCAATGAACAATGATGTTACAACAAAACATCATGCATCAACAAAATACCCATTTCAAAATGTAAGATAAACCAAGGTGTGATTTCAGATTCCACATGGCAAGTAAAAAAATTATCACTTGTGAATTTTGGTGTAGTATCAAAGAAGACAATCCACAATTATTTAAAAAGTCCATTACAATTCTTTTTAATCTTCCAACTATGAAATATGTGAATGAGGTCAGATTTTCTTCATATACTTCAACCAAATAGCATATTTACAACAGATTAAATACCAAAACTATCTTCTACTAAGCCAGGCATCAGAGTATGGTAAAAATTTCATTCTTTTTACTAAATTGTTTTTGCTTTGGAAAATATAGTCATTTTTCATAAAACAATGTTGTTTATGTTAAAATACATGTAATGGTTTATTATTATTTTAAATGAATTAATATATTTTTAAATTTTCTCATTCTTAGTTTCTAATATAAATATCAATAGGCATAACTCACATAAAAATTCTTTGGGGTCCTGAATAGCTTAATTTTTTTTTTTTAAGATTTCTTTATTTGAAAGAGAGAGCAAGAGTGAGAGCGAGAGGGAGAGAGAGAAAGAGAATGCAAAAGCTAGGGAAGGGGCAAAGGGAGACTCTTGGGCAGGGTCTGAGCAGGAAGCCCAATGTAGGGCTTGATTCCAGGACCCCGGCATCATGACCTGAGCCCAAGACAGACACTTAACTGACTGAGCCACTTAGGAGCCCCTTTAATTTTTTTTTTTTTTTGAGAGACAGGGAATGAGGGTGAGTGGGGGCAGGGAGGGCCAGAGGGGGACTCTCAAGGAGACTCCATGCCCAGCATGGAGCCCAACATGGGTTCAATCTCATGACCCTGAGATCACTACCTGAGTCAAAAATCAAGAGTCAGATGTTTAACCAACTGAGCCCACCCAGACAAGCCCAAAACATTTTTATTATGGTAAAATACACATAATTTAGTATTTACCATCTTAACCATTTTTAAATGCACAGTTCAGTGGTACTAAGTATATTCCTATTGTTGTACAACCATCACCACCGTCCACCTCTGGAACACTTTTCACCTTGCAGAACTGAAACTCTATGACCATTGAACAATAATTCCCCACTTCCTCTTTCCCACAGCCCCTGGCAATGGCAGTTCTACTTTCTGTCTCTATGATGCTGACTACTCTAGGTACCTTATATAAGTGGAATCATACATATTTATCATTTTGTGACTGGCTTATTTCACTTAGCACAATATACACAAGGTCACCCATGTTATATATGTCAGAATTTCCTTCCTTTTTAAAACAATATTCCATTGTACATATATACCACATTCTGTTTATCCATTTATCTGTTGATTGACACATGGGTTGCTTCCATGTTTTAGCTATTGTGAATAATGCTGCTATAAATGTGACTGTACAAATATCTCTTTAAGATCCTGCCTTCAAGTCTTTTGGGTACACATCCAGAAGTGAAATTGCTGGATTATATAGTAACTCTATTTTAAACTTTTTGAGGAACATCTATAGTATTTTCCATAGTGGTTGCACCAGTTACAGTCCCATCAACAGTGCACAGGAGTCTCAATTTCTCCACATCCTCCCAACACTTGTCATTTTCTTTTTCTTCCTTTCTTTCCTTCCCTTTTTTTACCCTTCAATAGTAGCCATCCTAATGAATGTGAAGTGGTATCTCACTCTGGTTTTGATTTGAATTTCCCTAATGATTAGTGATTTTGAGCATCTTTTCACGTGCTTATTGGTCATTCATATATTTTCTTTGGTGAAATGTCTATTCAAGTCCTTTGTTCATTTGCTTTCTGTTGTTGAGATTTAGGAGTTCTCTCTATATTCTGAATATCAGCCCCTCATCAGATCTATAACTTGGAAATATCTTCTAATATTATGTAGGTTGCCTTTTCACTCTGTTGACTGTGTCCTTTCATGAGTCCTTTCATGCATTTAAGTTTTAAATTTTCATGAAGTCCAATTTCTCTATTTTTAATTTATTACTTGTGCCTTTGGCTTTATATCCAAGAATTCATTCTCAAATCCAAACTTGTGAAGCTTCTAGAAGCTTTTTCCAGATATTCAGTTTTTCCAGAACCATTTGTTGAAAAGACTGTACTGTCTCTACTGAATGGATTTGGCACCCTTGTTGAAAATCATTTGACCATATATGCAAGGGTTTATATCTGGGCCCTCTATTCTATCCCACTGCTTTATATGTCTGTCTACATCAGTACCACATTGTTTCGGTTACTGTAATTTTGTAGTAAGTTTTGAAATCAAGGAGTGTGAACCCTCCAAAATTATTCTTTTTCAAGATTGTTTGGCTATTTGGGGTACCCTGAGATTCCATATGAATTTTAGAGTGGATTTTTCTATTTTGCAAAAAAAAAAAAAAAAAAAAAAAAAACTTTTTTAGG
>NC_048221.1:86547287-86587470 GCF_002007445.2 Ailuropoda melanoleuca | reverse complement strand
GACAGCCAGCGAGAGAGGGAACACAAGCAGGGGAAGTGGGAGAGGAAGAAGCAGGCTCCCAGCAGAGCAAGGAGCCCAATGTAGGGCTTGATCCCAGGACTCTGGGATCATGCCCTGAGCCGAAGGTAGACGCTTAACGACTGAGCCACCCAGGCGCCCCAATAATACTACCTTTTAGACCAATAATTTTTAAAAACTGTATTAATCTCTTAAGCCATGTAAAAAAACAAAAAGGGACTTACAAACCATTATAACCATCACCTTTTTTTGAATGTTTAAAAAAAGCTATTCTTAAACATTTAATTTTTCCTAAATAAATTTTTAATCATTTTGATACCATCCTAAGAAATATCCTGTTCCAATGTTTATAGCAGCATTATCAACAATAGCCAAACTTTGGAAAGAGCCCAAATGTGCATCAACTGATGAATGGATAAAGAAGATGTGGTATACATATACAATGGAATATTACTTAGCCATCAAAAAGAATGAAATCTTGCCATTTGCAACAACATGGATGGAGCTAGAGTATATTATGTTAAGCAAAATAAGGCAGAGAAAGATAAATACCATGTGATTTCACTCATATGTGTAATTTAAGAAACAAAGCAGATGAACATAGGGGAAGGGAAGAAAAAAAGAGAGGAAAGCAAACCATAAGAGACTCCTAACTACAGAGAACAAATTGAGGGTTGATGAAGATGAGGTGGGAGGGGGATGGGCTAAATGGGTGATGGGTATTAAGGAGGGTACTTGTATTGAGCACTGGATGTTATACGTAAGTGATGAATCACTAAATCTTACTCCTGAGGCCAATATTATACTATATGTTAGCTAACTAGAATTTAAATAAAAATTAAAAAAAGAAATATCCTGTTTACATTTTGATTATGGTTACATAAATTCTGTTAAGTATCTAGAGAAGATGGATAAATACCTTCACAATATTTAACATTGCCATTAAAGTAAAATGAAATAAGTAAAATGCCAAGAAGGGCTCAGAGAGTATACAATCTCATTCAGTACTTCATCTTCCTTTTTTTTTTTTTACAACTATTAGAATAAGTTGAAAACTAAAATCCATATAAAATGGCATGCATGTTATTTAACATTCAGAACAAATTTATTGTCCTGTAACTGCTAAATATTATCTTTTTTAAAGATTTACTTATCTGAGAGAGAGAGAGTTGGGAGGGAGGGGCACAGGGAGAGAGAGAATCTGAAGCAGACTCCCTACTGAGCGCAGAGCCTGACACAGGGCTCAATCTCAGGACCCTGAGATCAAGACATGAACCGAAATCAAGAGTCAGATGCTTAACTGACTGAGCTACCCAGGCACCCCTAACTGCTAAATATTAGTGAATGTATTTTAATTTAAGTGTTAGATATGTTATCCATTTATAAATTAGTAAAATTAAATTGTAGATATTCACATTTATGAAATTAAAATTACAGATCCCTCTTTTCCTGGTGCATATTTCAAATATAACCTGAATTTCAACAATTCATTTTAAAAGTCTCCAATAAAAATCTGCATATAAAGCAAGGCACAATTATACCAATTATAAAAATAAATTATAAAAAAGAAATACTTTTTTATAGTAATCTCAGTGTGAATTTTTAAAAATCCACTTACAGACCATATAGAACATAAGTAAAAGAGAATTCCTGATCTAAGAATGTTAACCATGGGGAAAGTATATTTGTAAATATTTCTCTAAGAGATAGATATTTAATTTATTAATAACTCCATAGAATATAATACAGTACATATTAAAATCAAAGGACAATACTTACACTGTCTTATCCAGCTTTTCTGCAAGTTTTGGCTATTATTGGATAGGAGTAAATTATATTCAATTACAGATGCAATTCTTGAATAAGTAAGCAATATAATATCGATTTTATGACATTGGGATGCTGACTTAGGCTGTCCTTCTCAACTTAAAAATTTTAAAATATTTTTAAAGGGCAGATTTATTAAGGCATAATTTACATACAAAATCTACCCTCTGAAAATGTACAGTTTGATGAATTTTACAAATTGTACAGTCATGTACAAATACATTTCTCATTATTTTACTCAGTTCTCTAATTTGAGCCAGTAATTAGCAGCTTATTCCCACCCTTTCCCTGACCCCATTTCAGCCCTTTTGCTCACTGAATATATAGGTTATAAAAGCAAATAAAGATGATTTGTTTAATACATTTCCCAATGCTGACAATTTGGGGAGATTACATATTTCAAAATAAAGCCAAAACTGATACAGTACAAGTTAATATAACATTTCGTTTTATTTTCACAGATCACATTAATATATTTTTGCAGGAAACTTTAGAAAGATTAAAGAACTAAAAGACTAGATTCATAGAATTCTATTTATTCCCAAAAATCCTTATACATACTGCTGGCTTCAAGATCCAAATTTGTATCAACAAAATAGAAAGAATGAAATGTCTGAAGATTTCCAGAAAGACAATTATAATCTTTAGATGGTAGGCTTTTCAAGTGATTTGAATATGACAGTTTTACTGTTTTACACTTGAATACACTAAGGGCTTAATTTTTTTCATTATCATTTGGTTCTATAATTCCAGAAATAATTATTTACTTAAAAGTTGTATGTTTAGCAGAGAGATTTAAAATGCTTCAGCTACTATTTTCAATCTAAACAAGAAACCTGCCTTGATTTGAAAGATTTGACACTTTCTTTCTAGGAATTGTCATATTGCCCAAATTAGCTTATTATTAGGAGCTTTATTGTAATAAAAAGAAAATAAAAACATGCAACAAAAATCCATCCCATCTTTCTTTTTTAGTTCTGTAATTATCAAGAGCAATTTGATTTATTTGCCATTGAATTCATTTACCTAGAAAAATCATACACAATGTTCAGGCTACAAATTAAGAACTGGGTGGTTATGCTTTCCTATATGACAAGTAAAAGCTTGTAAAGAAAAGTAGAGGCATAAAAGCACTGCAGTGTTTTTAATGAAACACATTTACCCGCCTTGGGTAAAAAGTAAAAGTAGCTCAGAGCTGCAAAACTTTGTACTAATGCTTAGTGTGGCACACTACTTAATTGAAAGATTCTTAATTAAACATGCCCCACCAAAAAACCTCACCAAATTGCATTTGCCACCAAATGACTAACAAGTACACAACAGTTGGAAACTGTCAAAATATTTTACAGCTCAATTGTAATTACCAACCAAGTCTAAGCATGCCCTGAGTGGGCGTTAACTACATCTTGGGGGATGCAAAACATTCAGCAGCAGTCATTTTTTTTGTGGTTTCTAATTTAAAACTCCTAAATAATTCCAAGACTTTTGCAGCCTTTAGCGAAAAATCAGCAAAAGATCAATACAAGATGTAATAATTTATCATTTTCATAGATTGACTAGTGAGAAGGGCCTTTTATAAGGTCATCTGGCTTATCTCTTACCACTATAGCTGAATATATTGATTATTTGGTTATTTGCCTTTGAAAATGATTTAAGTGATCTTAAGATGTTAAGTGTTTTCTGTCGTCCTTATCACAATAGATGTAGCCAAAAATAACTGGGAAGGTGTGATTATGGAGAAATGTCAATATGGAAGTACAGCTGGTGAGTTTCCAGAGGGGAAAATGCAGACATCGTTTGCCATTTGAAGTAGGACAGCATCCAGCCACTCTTCACTCCTCCCCAGAAAGTACACCAAGGAGTGGAATACAGCTTAAGGCTCTGTGACCATCCAAATTTGGTATCTCTTACCAATAGAAAAGAACTGGGTTAATTACTACTGACCATAAGCAGTGGTGGACTACTACCTTTCACCAGGTATCATATTCATTCACTATTCTTACTATCAGATGGGGATAAAATAGAAAGCAGAATTTACCATGCATTATATAAGCTTTGTTTTTCTGAGTTCCCGAACTATATTTTTGCTGAAGAGATATCAATCAGGGGAATGTTCAAAAAGCAGATGTATAATGTACTCTGAACATTCCAGTGTTTCAAATTTAAAATGGAATTATATTATATTATTTAATATAAAATACACTTTAAAATGTATTATGGTTACACAGGAAGCCTCAATTATACCTGTTTTATCTTAAGCAGGAAGATGGGCACACAGGTGTTAATTGTAAATAATCCTTTTACCTTTTTATATGACTGAAAAATTCCACTGAAAAATCACAAGGAAAAAAAATCTCGTAGAAGCTATCAATTATTTAAGTATAGTTCTTTAATAAATGCATTCCAATTAAATCATAATGTGGGCTAATAAGAAAAAGTTTAAAGAATTAAATAAATTTAAGGTTCTGTATGGTTCTCAGAAGAATCATAATCACTTAGCCATTAGGACTACAACTAGATGGAATGTTCAAACAGAACTGAAAATGCTGATTACTGCCATGTAGTCAGAGGAGCTGAATGGGTCACCTGCTGACAGTGAGAAAATTAAATTTTCTTAATAATTTTAAAAAATATTTTATTTATTTGAGAGAGAGAGGGAGCGCACACACAAGCACAGGGGAGGGGAGAGGGAGAGGGAGAAGCAGACTCTCCGTGCAGCAGGGAGCCAGACTCTGGCTGGGCTCAATCCCAGGACTCCAGGATCATGACCCAAGCCAAAGGCTGATGCTTAACTGACTGAACCACCCAGGTGCCCCTTAGCAATTTTTTTTCAAGATTTGTTTATATGAGAGAGAGAGTGCATGCACACAAGCAGGGGGAGGGACAGAGGGAAGGAAGACAGAATCTCAAGCTGACTCCCCACCAAGCCCAACTGGGGGCAGTTTTGTTGATACTCACTTGGTTTCTGTTTCTTTTTTTTTTTTTTCCCCAGTTCTATTTCCTGATGTCCATTAGGTACAGTTAAAACCCTAATTTTTATTTGGACTTTAAAACAGTTCAGAAATTGTTTTCAGCTTCTGAAAGTATACTGACATACAAGGTGGCATGGGTGGTGTTGTTAGCAACAAAACAAGAAAATATTTCTGTAGCCAACACTATAGGCTGGCTAACCAACATCCCTCCATTCTCATGCCTGCTTCTTGTAAGGAAATCAGGACAAGTCTGGTACTCATTTTTTTCCTAACTTACCTCGTAGCAAAGGATAGCCATGTGACATAGTCTGGACAATGTAATATGAATGGAAGTTTACAGAAATATGAAAATCCAATGAATATAAGAAGTTTATGATTTCTTGACAAAAAGGATAGATGTAAAGCTTCCTCTTGTATTTGTACTCCCCTTCCCACAGGCTACCTTCTACCCTCTACCTGACACATGAGCTTCTAGTATGTAGATACATAGGCTAAGTGTAGGTACCCATGTTAAGCTGCATATTAAATATTAGTAAAGTTTAATTTCTTTAATTTTAGATTAAAGCATGTAGATACAAGTTTGAATATATTCTTCCCACACCCAATGAACTGTCCTGAGCCCTCCTTTGAGGTCACACATCTCACTTTGGAAGCCACTATTTAAATAATTCAAAGGGCTAGATATGCTTAATAAAAATACTTGCAACAATCCCATGACTTACAATTATCCACATTTCAGAGACAAGCTTCAGACAGGTTAAGGGACCCGCCCCAAAACAAATAATACATGAACAGAAAGACTATAAATGATTTTTTATGGAGAATATTGATTGGAGAGTATTCTTACAGAATAAAATTGTTTTTGTTCCATTTGCCAAACTGTACATGCATACACTTAAACTACACAAAGAATATGCCAATTGTTAAAAGAAGAAATAATAAATAGACACATTTTATATGAACTTTCCATGAGTTAACAATGCTGCATGTTTATATGCTGTGCTTCCTTATATTGAATTTGATATGCAGCAATTTCAGAAAGACCTATTTTAGTTCCTATCATAATACCTGTTTATTAAAAAATTAACAAAGTTGTGGCCCTTGACACTGATCCTAATAGGTCAGTAAGTCATCAACAAATGTTTACAATACTCATTCCCTTCTTCTTATGAAAGGTACCAAGGATACAAAGGTAAGACATGGTCCTTGGCACTGAAGAATTCATAACTGAGTAGGGAGGCATAAATAACAATCATAACATAATATGATGAGGGTGATAAAATACATTTTCACACAGTGCCATGGGTTCACATAGTAGAAGCGTCATTTGAGCTAGACCTATAAGGGACGAGCTGCTTTTCCCCCAAAGCTTTGCAAAGATACAGAAAATCTGAAAATTCTTAATGCCTACCCAAATGGATGTCTGACTTAATGTGGATCATTTCCAAGGCAAAACCAGGTACAAAGACAGGTATGAAGCTCCTAACAGTCTCAGGCTTGCGACTAAAGTCAGAGGCCAAAGATAGATACAGAGATGGCAGAGAGCAGCAGTTCTTAAAATTTTTGGTTTCAGGACTTCTTTATACTTTTAGAAATTACTGAGGACTCCCAAAGAGCTCTTGTTTATGTGGATATACCTACTGATATTTATTATACTAGAAATTAAAACAAAATTAAAAATACTTAGTTCTTTTTAAAACCTTATGTTAATATATCTCTACTGAACCAGTTATATTTTCCAAAGAAAAATAGCAAGAAGAGTGACATTGTTTCACATTTTTGCAAATCTCTTTAATGTCTAGCTTAATAGAAGATAGCTGGGGGACGCCTGCGGGGGTGTAGTCAGTTCATTGTCTGACTCTTGATTTCGACTCAGGTCATGATCTCAGGCTTGTGAGATTGAGCCCTGAGTCAGGCTCTACTCTGGGTGTGGAGCCTGCTTAAGATCTCTCTCTCCCTCTCCTTCTGCCCTTCCTTCCACCCCCCCACCCATGCTCACACACTCTCTCTCTAATAAATAAATAAATCTTAAGGAAAAAAAGGGAAGATTGCCGGATTCTCATATCTGCTACTGTTTTCAATCTGTTGTAACATGTTGTTTTGGTTGAAGTAATAAAAATCTAGCACACAGATACACAGCTGAAAGGGGGCATTTTAAAGCCTTTTCAGACAATTGTGAATATTCTTTGATACTATACCAAAATTCACAAGTGGTGGTTTCTTAAAGATTAGTTGCTATGTAGAATCTGAAAACACACTAATGAACTTTACAAACTCTGTTAATGTTAAAATCCACTGATCATTTTGCACTTTGAAAAGAATTTTTATATATGCATAATTTTGAAACATTATCCACTGGTCATTTGGAAAACAGATTCCCTGACAAAGTTGCCACATTTCATTATATAGTATTGCAAATAACATTGCTTAATATTATCACCTATCTTTTCAGAAAAGTTTTTTAAGTACTGGGAAGGTCTCAAGTTCAAAGTGGCAGAAATGAGTCTTTGAAAATTCTGATTTTTGCTTGAAAGCTCTAATTTTATCACTGGCAACAAATACTGTCAGTTGTTTCCCTTGAAGTGACAGGATCATTTTGTTCCTGTTCTGAGAAAATATGTACCAAATAACCAAGTCTAAATAACCAGTCTGTCAGTCATTCTTTCCAGTAAAAATGGTGTTCCCTGACACAAACACCTAACCAAGCTTACAACCCAAACAATAGAGCAAGTCCTTCTTTTTGAGATAATGGTAGTACTTTGATGTGAAGGAGCAGTGTTTTATGCATACTTTCTAACACAGAACATTAGAAGACTGTGTACTCTGAGATCAAGATTTAACAAAATGAATAATTTTTACTGCTTCATAAAGACATTCTTAAGTGAAACTGGTTTGTTTGTTTTTTAACAAAAGTCTGCATGGCCATGAAGAATACAATGACTTCTACTGACAATTTGGTGCCACTGCTCTTGATTCATTTGTAGGTGCGAGTGGGTTTTACCCACGATTTCTTTTGCCCCATCTGTGCAAATGGCAACATGGTGAAAAAAGCAAATAATGTCTTAGTATTTTGAAAATGTCCTTTACTTCACAAACCCAGTAAACTGTCTCATGGACCCCCAGAGACCACACTTTGAGAAGAGACAGCAAGAGAATTAGCATCAAGAGAGGTTTATTCATTTATTCCACTACGGTATTTTTTTTGCTAAGGGTGCTAACCCTGGGCCTAGCAACTAGGATCATCTGGGTGATGAAACAGTCCTTGCCCTCTAACAGAGGCCAACCCAGGGACTGAAGCTAATCGAAATTAAGCGTGGGAATTCCTTACTCTCTCTCTCTCTCTCTCTATATATATATTTTTTTTACATAATCAAATTAGAAGTTTGGAGAGTTGTGGTTATTACATAATAAATACAAGAAATCAATGGCAGTTTAATATTTACTGATTACTTTTAACAGTTTTTACTGTAAATCTTCAAAGACCTTAATTTTAGTATTGAAGTCAAAAGGTTCCAAGGAATTAGATGGTGGTACAGTATAGCAAACAGATAATGCATACCCAATTAATAGATGCTGAATAGTACTGAAAAATGATTTGCATTGCTGGCTTCTTTTCTACTTTATTGTTTACAAATCAGCAAACAAGTAGGTTCAGGAGTACTATGGAAGCTGTGTGCTTGGCCTTTAGTGGGGAAGAGGCTCCCACTAATACCTGGCAATCTCTTTTCCTTCAGAAACACTATGGGGTAGGTACTGGAGAGAATGAACACTCCCTTTAATTGTTAATTATTCCATTCCTGTATGATTTGTGGCCAGCTCCTCAGTAACAAATAAAATAAGTGCTCTGCCCAGACAAGAAGGAAAACAAAACAAAACAATACACTGGCTTTAATGGGTCCCTTGAAAACTATCTCTAAAAGTTAATGTAACATTATGTAACTCATGAAGTGGAGATTATTCTGTCCCCAACTCCTTTAACATATACATCCTATACCAGTGGTTTCAACCATTTACAACTGCTATCTCATCAAGTACATTATTAAAGAATGTAGGTGTCAGGTAGAATAAAACAATTTTAAAATCCTCATACCTTCTTCCAGAAAATACATTTATATATGTTTCATCTATGATACAATTTTAAGAAAGTTAAAAAAAGTGCTTTCATTGAAAAATATCTTTATAAATTTTAGGAGACTGTCCCCTCTCTTCCACAATACATATACATGTTAGATACCTCAGTTCAAGAGCACTTTGGAAACAAAGACAAACCAATGACAAGAATCATGAACTTTTTTTCTTTTTCAGCCTCACTAATGCTCCACACCTCTACCCTGAGGATTTGAAAGTTGCTAAGGAAGGGAGGAAAGATTAAAAAAGAACTCCAAGAAAATGGCCTAATGTCTTTTTGGGGGGTGTCAGATTCTAAGACAAATGCATTAGGAACAACAACAGTAGTAGCAACTAATACAGAATTTACTATGTTCAAGGCACTATTCTGAGTACTTTACTTATATTACCATATTTAATCCTCACAACAGCTCTATGAGATAAGCATTATTATCCCTATTTTATAGATGAGCACACTAAGAGATAGAGAGCTTAAATAATCTTCTACTTCTTAAGAGGCATAATCTATGGACTTGGCAGTTTGATTCCAGGCCAAATATATGACTCGCGGGGCACCTGGAGCACCTGGGTGGCACAACTGGTTAAGCATCTGACTTTGGCCTGGTCAGGATCTCAGGGTCCTGGGATCAAGCCTCAGGTGGGGCTTTTTGTCCCTCTGCCCCTCCCCCTGCTCATGCGTTTGCTCTCTCTTAAATAAATAAATAAAACCTTAAAAAAAAAAAAAAGAATATACGACTCATTTCGTGCTATGATCTCAGGGTACCAAGGATCTTAGGGAAGATTCAATACCCTGAAAAATCATTCTTTCTGTAACTGACTCAGAAATGAAATATTATCTAGAAAGAATACTGTGTTGGATCCAGGGACCTGAATTCTACTTCTGATCCTGAATTTGAAAGAGCTATATGATATTAGTCTTAATAACATCCAATCTAGTTTTTGGTTTTATCATTTGTAAAACAAACAAACAAAAAACAAAAGAGGAGTGAATTAAGATTCATTTATTCAACTCAAAAGCACTAAGTACTTATTAAGTGCAAGGCAATATGCATTACTGAGAACGTGTTTAACCCATGTAAAGTCTATTTTCCCTAATATCTCACAAGAGGACCCTGCAGCTATTTTAGCTTGCACCTTAAAACTTGGCATGCCTTTTAAGGATGAAAGAGATGAAACCAAGCCAAAGAAGTTTAATTATTTGTCCCACAAGGAAATTTAAGGTAAAATTGGTCAAAACTCCTCAGTTATTCTAATTTAATCAAAGCTGCCACAAGGAACTATGTAGTGAATATTTCATTCAAGAAAAATTTACTGAACATCCATTACCTGTTAGGAATGACAATATAATAGCAGACAAAATAAGTCCCATTTTTATGGAGTTTACACTTGCAACAAAGGAAGAACTTAATAAGGGTTAAAATTTTTATTTAAAAATATGACCTTAATGGTTTAAGTCACAAAAATATTGTTAAAAACATTTTTTTTCCTAGCTAGATTTCCACAGAAGCTTTATCCAACTTTCAAAAGGTATCTTTAAGAGATGTTTAAAATCAAACACAATGGGATTAAAATTTAAGTACATTAATTAGTTTTACTACAGTACGGTACAAACTTTGTAATCTGAGAGTTATAGGTACAAAGTAAATATTCACTAACTTGGCACAGGTTTAGCGTATTAAATCAGTTTTTTCAAGCACCTATAGTTTCATTCCACTTCCAATCTACAAGTAATTCTCTTCTAAATTAGCACTTTTCAAATATGTCAGCCATCAGAATCACTTGGAATAATGGGAGAGTCAGGTGACATATAGTTAAAATGGATTTTCTGTGGCTCCACCCTTAAAAATTCTGATTCAGTAGGTAAGACGTAGGTCCCAGGTGATTCTGATCCAGCTAGGCAACTATGGATTCTCATCCACAGTTTATTCTTACCAGTTTGCATTTCCATCTTCTGGTCTCAAACATATTTTCCTTTTAGTACTCAGAGAAGCAATTTTGCTATGGTATAAAACCTTAAAATTTCTCTTCAGTTTCTAGTATTAAATAAGTCTTCCAGTAAACTCTGACCTGGCTTGGGTCCCCTAAAGATTCTGCTCACAAGAATTTACTGGGTATTTCCTCTGATCTGGGCCAATAGCACCAGGTTCAATTCTTTTGCGTTAAATATTTAATTTAGACATATATGTGTATGCATTTACAAAAATTTGTTAAGATACTACTATGTGCCACACTGTTCTAAGCACTTGAGACATCAGTGAAATATTAGGTGAATAAAATGAATGAATTCCTGCCAAGGCAGAACACACATTTTTTTTCAAGTACATACAGAATACTTACCAAGACAGTTACATTCTGGGCCATAAAAAAAGTTTCAATAAATTTAAAAGCCTTAAATCACATGAGGTGTGCTCTCTAACCACAACAGAAGTCAGTCAGACATCAAAAAAAGAAAGATATTTAGAAAAATCTCAAGTATTTGGAACTAAATAACAATTACTAAATAGCCCATGGTTCAAAAGGGGGGAAAAAAAGAAAAGAAAAAAATCGAAAGAAATTAGAGAGTATTTTGAACTGAATGAAAATAAAAACACAACATGTCAAAATTTATGGGATGCAGCTAAAAAAGTAATGCTTACAGGTAAATACATAGCATTTATGACCTATATTAGAAAAGAATGAAAGTTTCAAATCAATTTCTTAGGGTTTTACCTTAAGAAACTAAGAAGAAAGGGAATAATAAAGATCACAGTGGAACTCAGTGAAATTTTGAAAACAAAATCAAAAAACAACAGGGAAAATCAATGAAATGAACACCTGGGTCTTTGAAAACATCAATAAAATCAGTAAAACTATAGCCAGATTCATCAGAGGGGGAAAAAAAGAGAAGACAAAAGTTACCAATATCAGAAATTAGACAAGTAATATAGCTACAGATTCTATAGATATTAACAAAATAGTAAAAGAAAATTATGAACAACTTTATGCTAATAAAAACTTGACAACCAGGATGAAATGGACAAATTCCTTGAAAGATGCAAGCAACCACAGCTCTCTCAAGAAGAAATAGATTATCTGAATAGCTCTGTATCAAAGAAATTTAACTTGTACCTTAAAAATTTACCAATAGCATTTCCAATAGCATCTGCTTATTTTGTGTCCCTGTGTCACACTTTGGTAATTCCTGCAATATTTCAAACTTTTTCATTATTATACTTGTTATGGTGATCTGTGCTTTTTGATTTTGCTACTGTAATTGTTTTGGGGTGCCCAAAACATATCCACAGAAGATGACAAACCTAATCAACAGATGTGTGTGTGCTGACTGCTCCACTGACTAGCTGTTCCTTCATATCTCTCTCCCTCTTCCCTAAGAAACAACACTATTGAAATTAGGCCAATTAATAACCCTATAATGACCTTTAAGTGTTCAAATAAAAGGAAGAGTTGCATGTCTCTCACTTTAAACCCAAAGCTAGAAATGATTAAGCTTAGTGAGGAAGGCATGTCAAAAGCCAAGACAGGTCGAAAGCTAGGCCTCTTGCCAAACAGCCAAGTTGAAGGACATGAAAAGTGCTATTCCAGCAAAACACATGGATGATAGTAAAGCAAAACCACCTTACTGTTGATATGGAGAAAGTCTTAGTGGTCTGGAAAACAGATCAAACCAGCCACAACATTCTCTTAAGCCAAAGCCTAATCCAGAGCAAGGCCCTAACTTTCTTCAATTCTGTGAAGGCTCCAAGAGGTGAGGAAGCTGCAGAAGAAAAGTTTGAAGCTAGCAGAGGGTGGTTCATGAGGTTTATGAAGCCAGCTCCATAACATAAAAGTGCAAGGTGAAGCAGCAAGTGCTGACGTAGAAGCTGCAGGAAGTTCTCCAGAAGATCTAGCTAAGATCATTAATGCAGGCGGCTACACTAAACAAATTTTCTATGTAGACGAAACAGCCTTCTATTGGAAGAAGGTGCCACCTAGGACCTTAATAACAAGAGAAGAGAAGAGAATGCCTGGCTTCAAAGCTTCAAGACTCTCTTGTTAGGGTTTAAAGCAGCTGGTGACTTTAAGCTGAAGTAATGCTCGTTTGCTGTCCTGAAAATCCTAGGGCCTTAAGAATTATGCTAAATCTATTCTGCCTGTGCTCTATAAATGGAAGCCTAGTTGACAGCATATCTATTTACAACATGGTTTACTGAATATTTTAAGCCCACTGTTGAGACTTACTGCTCAGAAAATAAGATTCCTTTCTAAATATTCCTGCTCACTGACAATGTACCTAATCACCCACGAGCTCTGATGGAGATGCAAAATGAGACTCATGTTGATTTCATGCCTGCTAACACGACATCCACTCTGCAGCCCATGGATTGAGTCATTTCGGCTTTAATTCTTATTATTTAAGACATACATTTTGTAAGGCTGTAATTGCCACAGACAGTGATTCCTCTGATGAATTTGGGCAAAGCAAGCTGAAAACCTTCTGGAAAGCATTCATCATTTTTTTTTAAGATTTTATTTATTTATTCGACAGAGACAGCCAGAGAGAGAGGGAACACAAGCAGGGGGAGTGGGAGAGGAAGAAGCAGGCTCCCAGCAGAGGAGCCCGATATGGGGCTCGATCCCAAGACTCTGGGATCACGCCCTGAGCCGAAGGCAAACGCTTAATGACTGAGCCACCCAGGCACCCCAGCATTCATCATTCTAGATGCCATTAACATTCCTGACTCATGGGAAGAGGTCAAAGTATCAACATAAACAGAAGTTTAGAAGAAGTTAATTCCAATCCTCATGGATGACTTTGAGGAGTTCAAGATTTCAGTGGAGGAAACAACTGCAGATGTGGTGGAAACATCAACAGAACTAGAAGTGGAGCCTAAAGATGTGACTGAATTGCTGCAATCTCATAATAAAACTTAAATGGATGAGGTATGGCTTCTTGTGGATGAGCAAAAGAAGTGGTTTCTTGAGATGGAATCTATTCCAGGTGAAGATGCTATGAAGGATTGTTGAAATGACAGTGAAAGATTTACAACTTTACAAAACTTAAGTCAATAAAGCAGCAGCAGGGTTTGAGAAGACAGATTTCCAATTTTGAAAGAAGTTCTATTGTGGATAAAATGCTTGATGTCAAATGGCATCACATGCTACTTGAGAAATTGTTTGTGAAAGAAGAGTCCATGGATGTAGCAAACTTCATTGCTGTCTTATTTTAAGAAACTGCCAAAAGCACACCAACCTTCAGCAACCACCACCCTGATCAGTCAGCAGCCATCAACACTGAGGCAAGACCCTCCACCAGCAAAAAGATTGGCTTGCTGAAAGCTCAGGTATTTAACATTTTTTGCAATAAGGTATTTTTTAATTAAGGTTTGTACATTTTTTTAGACACAGTGTTGCACACTTAAAGAGACTACAGTATAGTGGAAACATAACTTTTATATGTTCTGAGAAACCAAAAAATTCATTTGACATGCTTTATTGTGTTATTCACTTTACTGTGGTGACCTGGAACCAAACCCACAATATATCTGAGGTAGGCCTATACATGCAAATAAACTCAACCTGGTGAACTCCTCCAACCAAAAAGTCAGTTTTACATCCATCTTTATGTAAATCCATTTCAATATTTCTGATCTGTAAGTGCATTAGTTCTTAGGATTCTCATTTGACCAGATTGTAACATCTTTTTGATGCCTCATTTAAAAATTGGTCTAAAAATTCTTTGACACATATATTTGTATGAGTCATGATTTTACCTTTTATGAAAATTATCATTTTAAAACCACTTTATTGAGGCATGACTGACATAAAAAAGCCATACATTTTTAATGTATACAACTTGATGAATTGAAATGATCTTTTAACTCATTTGAAAAGCCATCAGTGTATATCATGGTATTAAAGATTAAAAAAGAAAAATAGCAAATGATCATGTCTATGGATACAGAGAAAGCATTTAACAAAATCCAAAATCTATTCTTCATAAAAATTCTTACAAATTAGGAATAGATGAAAGGTCCCCAAACTGATAAAGAACATCACAGAAAACCTAATATTATATTTAATAGTGAAAGACTAATTCTTTCACTAAAACAGGAACAAGACAAGGAATTCCATTCTTACGCCTTCTATCAAACTTTGAAGTGGTGGTTCAAGCCAGTGCAATAAGGCAAGAAAATAAAAGTCACCCGTATAGGAAAGGAAGAAAAATGATTTTTATTTGTAGATCATTTATATATAATATACTATGTAAATTATGAAAATGACACTAGAACTAGTAAGTTTAACAAGTGTGCAGAATAAAATATCAATATAAAAAACCAACTGTATTCTATATACTACCAACAAATAATTGGAAATTTAAAAAATTACTGACTTCTTCTTCCAGGAAGACAAAGTAGATGACTTCCCCTACTCTTCCCTCTAAGTACAAACTAAAAACTCTGGATGTTATATCAAACTTGAAGAGACTCCAAAAAGTGGGGAGAAGGGAGACTGTCTAGGAACTTCAGGACCCAAGAAAAGAATACAATGAGTTCTCTGTGCTTCTTTTTGCTTTATGTATCCCAGATTGAAGCTAAAGAAGTTGGCAAATCTGAAAAGCCAATGGGCAAAGATAAAAGCCCCAAAGCCTGCCCTCTCTCGCCACAGAACAGAAAAAGGGCAGCCTAGCAAGACGGAAAACATTCAGACAATAACCATGAACCAAACACCATAGAAAAAACTGTGGTCCTACTCCCACCCATACAAGCAAAGGCAGAGTAGGGAGCCTAGACTTCCACCATTGCCAGGTGTTAATATGAACTCGCCACAGTGTCTACATGGAGAGCCTGTACTTCCACCTTTATCTGGCAATAGTGAGGTACCCCTTCCCTTCCCTGCTGGGGTTGCTGTCATTTTTTATTTTAGCCATTCTCATAGGTCTGTGATGATTCCTCATCATGGCTTTAGTTTGTATTCTCTAAAGGCTACTGATGTTGAGAATCTTTTCATGAGTTTGACATTTGTGTATTCTTTTCAACAGGATGTCTAGTAATATATTTGCCCATTTGCTGATTGGAGTGTTCAATTTTTTAATGTTGAACTTTGAAAGTTAGATATTAGTTTGTTATGGGCCCAATTGTGTTCCCCTAAAATTCATATTATTGGAGCCCTAACACCCAGTACCTCAGAATGTGATTGTATAGTACCTTTAAAGAGGTTTTTGAGGTTAAATGAGGTCATATGGGTAAGCCCTAATCTAATCTGACTGGTGTTCTTATAAGAAGAAATTTAGATACACAAAGAGATACCATACATATACAAACACAGAAGAAAGATTATGAGGACACAGCAAGAAGGCGGCCATCTCTGCAAACCCAGGAGAGAAGCCTCAGAAGAAACCAAAACTGCAAATACCTTGTTGTTTGCCTTCCAGCCTTCAAAACTGTGAGAAAACAAATTTCTGTTGTTTTAGCCACCCAGACTGTGGTATTTTGTTATGGCAGCCATAGCAGGCTAATATACTAGTTGTCTTGCTCTGTTCAAAACTGTTATAACAAAGTACCATAGACTGTAAGGCTTATGGACAACAGAAATGTATTTCTCACAGTTCTAAAGGCCAAAAGTTCAAGATCAGGTTAATTCTTCCTTTTTGATTAGGATGTCTTTTATTTCTCTTTCTTGCCTACTGCTCTGGTTAGGACTTCCAGGACTGAACAGACTGAATAGACATGGTAAGAGTGGCTATCTTTGTCTTGTTCCTTATCTTAGAGAAAAAGCTTTCAGTTTTTCACCACTGAGTATGTTAGCTGAGGGCTTTTCATATTTGTATAGGCTTAACTTATCACACTCTACTGGTGGTTGTGGCTATAAAAAGGAAACTCTAGTTATCCTTGTGGTGGTGGAAATGTTTTGTATTTTGACTGTATCAATGTCAATATCTTGGTTGTAATACTGTACTACAGTTTTATAAGATGTTACTATTGGGGGAAACTGGATAAAATGTGTTAGAGATTCTCTGTACTATTTCTTGAAACTGCATGTGAATCTATAATTAACTCAAAGTAAAAAGTTTAACTTAAAAATTACCATTTGCAACAGCTTTAAAAATATGAAACACTTGGGCATAAACTGGACTAAAAATATGGAACACTTGCACACTGAAAACTATAAAACATTGCTAGGAGAAATTAAAGTAGACCCAAATAAATGGAGAGATACGCTATGTTCATGAATTTAAGGACACAGTATTGATAAGTTGTTAATTCTCCCCAAACTGAATTACAGATTCAGTGTAATCCCAATCAGAAATTGACAAGCTGATTCTAAAATGTGCATATATGAAAATTCAAAGGGTAGAAAGACAATTTTGAAATAGAACAAAGTTGGAAGACTTTGTGACTTAGGATAAAGCAACACTAATCAAGACAGGATAGTATCGTATAAAGATAGACAGACCATTGGAACCCAACAGTCTGGAAACTGACCTATGTATATACAGTTAGTCAATTTTCAACAAAAGTGTAAAGGCAATTCGGAGGAGAAAGGATAGTCTTTGCAACAAGTGGTACTGGGATGACTGGATATCCATATGCTAAAAAAGAAAAAGCAACAACCAAAAAAATAAAGACACAAAAAAATCTCTGATTTATACCTTGCACCATATAAACTATAAAATCTCTAATGAAAATATAGGAGGAAACATTTGAAATCTTGGTTTAGACAAAGATTTCTTATATATAACACCGAAAGCAAGATCTTGTGAATTTAAAATATCTTGCACTTATTTACTTCTCTGTATCTATATGTCACCACTCTGGTCTCAACCAATCATGTTTTGTACAGACTACTTTTTCTGTTTCCATTCCCTCATACTTCTACCCCTGCCCTGTCCAATCGCCTTCACAAAAATGAGAGTGATCTTTTCAAAGATATTTCTGATCATATCATTTTCCTGCTTAAAATTCTTTATTTAATAGATTCCCATGTTCCTTGGAAGAACACGGTCTTTGAAGGCCCTCTCCAGATCTCAGCTTCGTGTTGTGCTATTCATTCCCCTTAATCATTCTGCTCTAGCCACCCTTGCCTCTCAGTTCCTTTAATATGTCTAACTCCTCTAGCATGGCAACCATTTTGTTCTTTCAGCATAAACTGCCCCCTCTTCCCTCCTTCAATTTTAACCCATACTCACCTTTGAGATCTCAGCATAAATGTCGCTTCTAAAGAGAGGTCTCATATGACCCCCAATCCTAAATTTACACCCCAAGGCCTTCACACTTGCTGTGTCCTCTGCCAAGGGAAGCTCTTTCCCCAAATCTTTATATGGCTTACTCCTTGACACTTAAACCTTCTGAAAAAGAACTTCCATGACCACTTAATTAAAATACCAATCCTCCTATCACTTTTTAAAAAAAATATTTTATTTGAGAGAGAGAGAGAGAAAAGGCAGGGGAGGACAGAGGGAGAGAGAGAAGCAGACTCCCCACTGAGCAGGGAGCCTGATGCGGGGCTCAATCCCAGGACTCCAGGATCATGACCTGAGCCGAAGGCAGATGCTTAACAACAGAGCCACCCAGATGCCCTGTCTCCTATCAATATTTTACCTCTTACCTTGCTTTATTTTCTTATCAAATATGAAATTCTATTCTTTAATTACTTAATTATTTGTAATCATTCTACCTTTCTAGAATGTGAGCTCCCCAAGGACAGAGCTTTGTCTTGTTCACTACTCTATCTACATTGCCTGGCATACAGTAGGAGTCCAGGAATCTGGACTTACATGACATGTATGAATTCAGGAGCTCAGTCTTATAGGGAAGAGAAATACACAAATGAACAGCTATAATACAAAATACAGTTATGGGAAATGAATGAGAAGCACAAAGAATGGAGTCATGGTCTCTACTCTGGTGGTCCAGGAGAGATCCTCACACAGAAGGAAGCACTTGAGTTAGCTATTAAAGAGATGTATCTACTGGAAGCTCTAGATAGAGGGCCTACATGAGCAGTCATAAAGAAACAGAAGAGAAGGCATGTGAAAGGAACTGCAAATATTTGAGAAAGAAAGACCTTTGCACAGGGTTCATGTGAGGCACTGCTCATATTTCACTTGTTTGAAATATTCTTCTGCTACTTCTAAGTCTCAATTCTACCAAACCAGTAAGATATAAATTCAAATGCCATTTCCTACACAAAACCTTTCCTTGTCTTTCCTTTCTCCCAAATTACATACCACATTCCGTATATCACAGGTCCTTATGGCAATTTACCTTCTCTATTCTATTTTATAGCTATTTGATTACTATACATGTAATATTTCCCCTTACACTGTCTTATGTCTAAATAGCAAAAAGAAACAAAAAAAATCAGAAAATTAAATGATTACTCTTTAGATTTGGTGGTGGTGGTAGTGGAAGGAAGATATATTTAATCAAGTTTTAAATGATCACTGCTTGGGAATGGGAACCTATTTAAAAACTTTGTATTAGATGAAGAAACTACGGATAAATTTTTCTCCTTTGAGGGAGTGCACCTATTGACTCAAGTTTAGATTTTTCTTCCTTATCCCAAATTTTTAATCACTTATTTAAATCACTTATTCATATTTCTATTATTATCCTCTTACATTCATTCCTTCACATATTTCAAAACTAGAACTATAGGCATTATGAAAGTTAACTATTACACAGATTCATACTGATAGATATTTATTCTAAGAATGCTACATTAAGTTTTAGCGGTTTAAGTATTTTATATACAATGTTCCTTTAAGACTTAGCATGTAATTTTAATAAACCAAACAGATAAAACCATTTCATTGTTTATTTTTCCTCATAAACTTTCCCACTAAGCTTTCTAAAGAATTTTTAGTTATTAATAGTTGAAGCATAAAATTATCTCTGTTTTAAATGCTTCTTTATTCATTGTGTTTCTTTTTTTTTACAGCTTAAAGATTATTCATTATCATAAACTACAATAGCTCACTTAGGGACTTATATTATCAGGAACCAGAAAACACTGTTGCCAAAACAGTTCTTGCAGGATGTACATTTAGTATATAATAGATACCAAGGATTAGATTTTGTTTAAAACTAAATAATCTGAAAAGAGAATCTATATGACAAATTAATATTCTTTTAAAAATAAACCAACTCCATTATTATAAGAAACAAAGCAAACTAAGAAGAAATAAAGTATTTTATATGCAATGACTGTTTTAAAATGTTCCACATATACCAGTCAGAAAGTAAGTATGGTCTCACTATAGATACAATTATTTTAGAATCTTATCTTTTGTTACCTTATGTTTAAAAACTAACAGAACGATTTGTGTGCAACATTCATAGTTTTATATTGTTACAGCTCAAAATGGAACAAATAAGACCATACAAAGTATAGCCTTCACAATAGCTCATAGTATCACCTGCGGTTTTCCTAACCACATATATTTTCCATCCATATTTTCGAAAGTGTATGTATATATATGTATTTTTTCAAACTATATCTTTGTAATACAATAGGAAAAAAGTTATACAAGTTTAAAGGATCTTTAAATTACAAGATAATTTCTTCCCAATTACAAAAGACCTCAGAGAGGTATTATTGGACTATTTTTACTCCTCTTCTACATTGTTAATATTTTATAAACTTATTTTTTACTTTCCCTTTCCTTTTCTTTCCCCCCCACTATAGACACTCCCTTTAAGCAACAGTGCATCAACAATCCTCCCACGTTCAAAGTCGGCTACATCTGTTGCTCTTTTCTATTGTTGAAAATTCCTGCCTTAATCCTATCTGACTTTATTCCTGCAAAGGTCATCCTGAATTCAACAAATAGAGAAGCAATGGCAAAGCACACTGTTGAACATGGCAGAGAAAATGCCTTGTGGAACATGTAACTAATGTGCTCACACTGTCTCGTAAGTACTCGATATATACCATGTAGGCCTCCAATCTTGAAGCCTACGACCCCAAAATGTGTTATATTCATTATTATCATATTTGCTAAACATTATAACAATTATAATAATGATCCTGATTTTTGGTAGTACGCTGTTTCTATTTTCCTAAACCAAATGAATGTTCATATTACTAATTGTGCCTACCTTCATCAGCATGAATTAACTCAGAGGATCTACTCTAACCCTATTATCACCATTAGTATTTGGCAAATGTCACTTCTTTTTCTCCACAGAATGGCATCTCTAATTCTTTAATTTTCAAAATCTGCCAATGAAACTAAATTATTGTATTCAGCTTAAAAAATAAGTTCCTGGGGCGCCTGGGTGGCACAGCGGTTAAGCGTCTGCCTTTGGCTCAGGGCGTGATCCCGGCATTATGGGATCGAGCCCCACATCAGGCTCCTCCACTGTGAGCCTGCTTCTTCCTCTCCCACTCCCCCTGCTTGTGTTCCCTCTCTCGCTGGCTGTCTCTATCTCTGTCGAATAAATAAATAAAATCTTTAAAAAAAAATAAGTTCCTAATTCCAATAAGCAGCAAAATAGATGGATTTCATTAATGCCTCAAAACTCTCAACAGACACTGGTTATGAACTACAGCTGTAATACATTATGCCACTGGTCTTTTTCTCTACGCTAAATACAGCTCAAATCTATAATTTACTGCCACCCTTATATATCTGACCAAAACTAGGAGACATTAACAGGAAGATTAAAGTAAGCACTAAAATAAACTTGACTAAAAGATTTATGAGGTGAAGATAATTATTTTTAATATGCTCATAATTCACCATGACTAAAATATGGGAACACTTACTCACACATGCTTATGTCCAAGTTAAAAAAGATGACTGCCAAGTTAAGAAAAATCAAGCTCAATTAGTTTCAAGCAATCAAGGGAAAGGCTACTGTTAATCTTATGGCTTAATAAGGAAAAGAAATCTTTTCCATAATATCCTATGCTGTTGGCCTTAAATGAGATTTTTAGTATAAGGTAAAACTGAATATAAGATTTAAAAAATTACTTAGCTACTTACATATAAATTTAAACAGCTGTTAATGATACCTTGCCACTGTTTTATAACACAACATACTTCAACACCAAAGATAATTTTTTCAAGAAGAGATTTTAATGCACAGTTTCACACTGACAACAAAATGTATGAGTACAAATATAAACAAACAAGATTATTTGTCATCAAGCTCATAAATACACTATAGTTTCTCAAATTCTGATAGACAACACTCTAAATAAAATTCAAAGGATGTAAAAATAAAATACAAAAATGTCATCATTTTTAAGATAGCACCATTAAAAAAAAAAAACCTGTGTGTAACTTACTTTTGTTCACTGAATTATATTTTCTCAACAATAAAATTTTAAGCTAAATACTTAGCCTTCATTTTTTATTTGTCTGATACAGGTAGTGACTTTTTTTCTTTTCCTTTAAAGATTTATTTATTCATTTTATAGAGAGAGAGCACGTGGCGGGGAGGGGTAGAGGGAGAGAGAAACTCAAGCAGACCCCACACTAAGTGCAGATCCCAATGCGGGTCTCAGTATCAGGACCCTGAGATCATGACCTGAGCTGAAATCAAGAGTCGGACACTTAACTGACTGAGCCACCCAGGAGCCCTAGTAGTGACTTACCAGACTACGAATTCTCTGTTCTCCAAGGTTTTAGGTCCAGTAGTTAACGCACTTAATGTACTAGCAAAGTTCAGTATTTAAAGGCGGCTTTCGAAATTCTATTTTTATAAATAAAAGACTCCTTTTAGTAAGTACTCCATAAATTTGTTTACAAATTTGTATTTGCCTGAGATGTGGCACACTTATACTAGATAGTATGTGATATAATGAATGGCCTGAGCTTTGCCCTAGTTTCCTTATTTTTAAAATGGGAGAAACAGCACCCACCCTACCTACTTCATGATTTTGTAGAAAGAATAAAATAAATTATGTATATTTAAATGTTCTGGAGACTATAAAGCACTTTATGAATGTAAGGAATTGTAATCATGCAAAGCGAACTTCTATCAACTGACCAATAGGTGTATTTCTTTGATGTAAGTCTAGCTCATATGGAAACAGACTAAAACAAAAAGTAAAATGTTGTATGTCAGAGTCTTAAACTTCTTCATTCCACAACTTTATTAAGAACTTTTATGATCCTAGCAGGTGGGGACCACCATCTTCTTCAAGATTCTTCCAGATGGCTTCAGCATAGAACTCCAGTATGGATAAATGTAAAATATTTATGACAGAAAAAGTGGCAGGTATCCTATCTAATCCAAGCGTGATATTACCTGCTGTCACCTGATTTAGAAACAGTCTTCAAATCCACAGTCAAGAAACTCCAGCAAGGTTGTGTGCTTTCATATCCTGCCTGAGTGAGAGACCACACACAGAATCTGGACAGAAAGGTTCCTTACTCTCAATAAAGGAACAGGCAGAGGAGACACTAGAAAATTACAAAATGTTTATGCTGCCTTTTTCCCCACTGAAATACATCATGCATCTTAAGAGACTTTTGGAGCCAGCTTTGTTTTCTCCACATGGGACTTGACAACAGCCCTTGTCTAAAGATGTCCCTGTCCCAGCCCCAAGGCTTAGTCCTCCATGCCCTTGTTCTCTGTTATCCTGAAGCAGGGTCGGCTCCTCAGCTCCTGAGCTCATGATAGAAGTATCTTCGGTTTAAAGTTCACAATTAATGAGTTTTCCCCTGGAAGCCTTAATAGGCCAGCACTTCCTAATCACTCTGAGCTTAGGCATCCTTGAAGGATGATGAAGGGTCATTTTCTTAGAGTCTGCATTTTTGTTTCTTACACAGCTTTTAATTTTAATATTGTATTTCATAAAATCTACAACTTTGCTAATCCCTTGAAAAGGCAAGACCAGTTTCATTGTTAATCCTGACATATATGTGTAGGTGCATGTTTCAGATGGAAGAAGGGGAGAAGAAAGGATGGGAGGAGGAGCTAAAACTATATAAAACTGAATTCATTTTCTTAAATACAAACATTATTCTTGTACTCTCTTTCTCTACTGAAGGCAGAACCAGGATTGCTTTCCTTTCTCCCTCCCTTCTTTCCTTCCTTCCTTCCTTCCATTCATTCAAAAGGTCATTCATCCACCTACCCAACAAACATTTATTGAGCACCTACTACATGCTAATAAGAACCCATGCTAGGTTCTAAGGACACAGAAATGAAGAAGTCCATGATCTCATGGAGCTCAGAGAGTAGTCAGGAAAAAAAAATGATAAACTAATAAAGTATATAGGTAAGAAGATAGCAATTTAAAAAAGGGGGGTGGTTTATATAGGGTAGTCAGGGAAGGCCTCTTTTAAAGAGGTGACATTGAAAAGAGATCTGAATGAAATGAGGAAATGAGTCATGAGAAAATCTGGGAAATAATGTTCCAGACAGATTGAAAAAAAATTTAAAGATCCTGAGACCATAATGAATTGGCCATGCTTGAGGACCAGAAGACCAGCATGCCTCTGACTGAATAAAAAAGGCACTGGGTGGTAGTCAAGAAGGTTGGAGATAAAGACAAAAACCAGATGAGATAGGGCCTTATAGGCCATGGAAATTTTATTTTGCAATGGGAGGCCATTGGTGGGTTTTGAACAAGGTAGTGACATAATCTGATTAATGATTTTAAAAGATCATCCTAGTGAGACTTCCAGTTCTAAAAAATACTCTGGAGAATTTACATTGCAAAATAACCAGATCCTGCATAAAATATAAATTTTCATTGAACTGCTGGGCACAAAATTTTTTTCATATAAAGGAAAACCTAAGGAATGAACACTGAGCTCTTGTGAAAGACACGGGTTTTCCAACGACAGAAAAATTTTTTTGTTTCGAGTATATATCTCTGTGTGGGTTATCTTTTATGGTAAGTAAATAAATCGTTTTTTAAATTGACATACTCCTACAACCAAGAAACTCCATTCTTAGGAATACCTTTAACACTGGTTAAAGGTATTTTTAATCCTTACTAACCTTTAAAATCATCTGGACAATTAAAAAAATAAAACAACACTAATGTCCAACCCCACTTCTAAAGATTCTAAGTTCCTGGTGTGGCATAGGGTCCAAGCATTGATATTTTTTTTTAATTTCCCAGCTAACATTGAGTACCATTACCCCAAGAAAACCTCTATACCAAGAGATACAAAGAATATTCACAGCAATATCATTCCTAATGGCTGAAGTGTGGGGGGAAATTCTTACCTCTATCATTAAGAGAATGGATAAATCATGGTAAGCTCCATGGAATGGATTATATAGCAATGAAAATGAATAAACTACAGCTGTAGATAACAACATGTGTAAGTCTTAGAAGCATAATATTGAGTAAATAGAGAAGTCTATTGAAAGGATAATGCATTTGTGCAGACTGAAAACAAGGAAAATCAAACACATATGTTTAAGTATAGAGGATAATGCCATTTTTGTAAAGCTTGAAATAAACATTGTTTAGGGGTTCATAAATATAATAGAATGGTTAGCAGCTGTGTGTTTGGGAGGAGAGGTAAAATACAGGCAGAAGGATAGGGCAGAAGCATTACCAGTAGATTTGACATCATTAGCAACGTTTCAGTTCTTAACACTGGATGGTATTCACTTTGTTGTTAGGATCCATAACTTATCTATGTATTTCACATATTATTTTGTATAAACTAAATATGAAATAACAATTTTTGTAAGATTTCTACTGTGGGGGTGCATCGGTAGCTCAGTCGGTTGAGTGCCCAACTCTTGGTTACAGATTAGGTCATGAGATGGAGCCCCTCACATCAAGCTCTGCACTCAGCAGGGAGTCTGCTTGAGTTTCTCTCCCTCTCTCTCTCTGCCCATCCCCCATTATCTCTCTCATGCGCACGCACTCTCTCTCTCTCTAATAAATAATCTTTAAAAAAGATTTCTACTGTGTAGAAAACGGACTTTGGATAGGGTATATAGGTAGAAACAGAAAGATAAGTTGGAGGGCCACTGACGTAGTCCAGGAAAGAACTGATGGAGGACTACGCCACAGTGGAGTGGGGGAGATGGTGAGAAGAAATCAGATTTAGAATACATTTTGAAGAGCAGAACTTCTAGGACATATTGCTGGAGTATAAAGTCTGCATTGTTCAATACAGTAACCACTAGTCACATAAGGGTATATAAATTATTTAAAATTAAATAAAATTTAAAAATTAGTTCTTTAGTCATACTAGCTGCATTTTAAGTGCACATGTGGCTAGCGGATACATTAGTGCAGATATAGAACATTTCTGCTACATAAAGTTCTGTTCAATAGATGGTGTATAGGAAAAGGAGAAAAGATGGGCTCCTAAGTTTTCTGCCTGAGCAACTGGCAGTGCTATTTATTGAGAGATGGGGAAAATGGGGCTAATTCAAGGGATTAGCAAAGTTGTAGATTTTATGAAATACAGCATTAAGTAAGTTTGGGAGGAAAATGAAGAGTTCAATTTTGCACAAGGAGAGAAAGATACTGAGCAGACAACAAATTGGGGAAAAGTTAGCGTTAGAGATACATTTGGGATATATTACTATATAGTATTTTAAATCGCAGGGTTAGATTTAATTGCAAAATGGTATATCCCCTTTGGAAGGCCTTTCAAAATTAGAAACACACTTACCCTTTGGCTCACTTCAGATAATTTACCTAACATATTAAAAAGTAATCTGCAGTCATTCATCACAGCATTGCTTAAAATAAACAAAAGACGGGAAATAACACCACGGAATAGAGATGTAAAACTGAATGAGGAAGCTCCCCTATACTAAAATGAGAAGATTCCCAGGAGATACCGTTAAACCAGAAGAGCAAAATTAAGGGGCAGAACAGTGTTTATAGGATGTTACCTTTGAGGCAAGAAAAGGAAGAATAAAAATAAATATTTAGTTTTGCTTGTATCTGTGTAAAAACCATTGGAAGAAAATACAAAAGCTAATAGAAGTGGTCATCTTTAGAAAGCTGGGGTGGAGAGGGTATAGCATGGTAAACTGGGACGGGGTGGTACCAAGACTTCCCAATGTACGTCTTTTTATATTATTTTTATTTTTGAACCACATTAATATATTATCTGGCAATAATAACAACAATAATAATAATAACAACAATTCTACTAACAGACTTTAAAAGGAAAGAGTAATCAGCTACATTAAATGATGCTGAAGGGATCAATAAGATAAGGACTAAAATTGACCCCTGGATTTGGCAAGCTGGAGGTGCCCTTAACTGGGGAGGTTTCAAAGAACAGAAGTAGAAAGAAAAGCCTGTTTGAAGTAGACTGAAAAAACTAATGATAAATATAGACAACTTTTTCAGTAGAAGGCAGAGAAATAGCAAAGTAGTTGAAGAGACGTGGTATCTGGAAAGTTTTGTTTCTTTTTTAAGATGGGCTATGTTGTAGATTATTTCTAAGCTAAATGAGGTGATCAGGTATAGAGTAAGATACAGATGCAAAAGGGAGGGGGTAAAATCAGGATCAAAGCCCTTGACTAGACCAGACAGATGGGTCTAATACCCATGGTGATGGGTGGTCTTTGGATAAAAGCAGGGACAGTTCATTAAAGCAACAAGTAAGGCAGAATGTAAGGTTACAAATCATGTCACCCTTTTCTTAACACACACATACATGCATACATTCTAACTTTAATGGCCTTCTACCACACATGGGTTTAATGCAAAAATCATTCCCACGGTCCATGAGATCCTTCATGACCTAAGCAGTACCTACCTCTCCAAACTTGTATAACATCACTCTCTCCCTGTTCACTACATTCCAGTTACATGGGCCTTGTTTCTGTTCTTCACACATAGCAAGTTATTTCTTGCTTCAGGGCCTTTGTACATGCTGTCTAAAATTCTTCCTCTCTCCTACTTTTCCAACTGTTGTCTTCTTATGATCTTTTAAAAGGTCTCCTGTCATTCTCTCTTGTAAGTACCCTGTTCTTTTCTCTAAAGTGTTTACCATGATTTTTATGTATATACTTCTGGGTTCACTTTGTAGTACCTCTGGAAGGCAGAAACCATGTCTGTTATTATACCCACTATCTAACATAATGCCTGGCACACTGTGGATACTCAGTAAATACATTTAACATAAATATATTTTTTAATTGTGGTAAAAAAGATAATATTAAATTCACCAAAAATGGTTAATAATTTTTTAAAAGATTTTATTTATTTATTTGAGAGAAAAAGAGAGCATGAGCAGGGGGAGGGGCAGAGGGAGAAGCAGACACCCCACTGGGCAGGGAGCCCGATGTGGGGCTCGGTCCCAGGACCCTGAGATCATTACCTGAGCCAAAGGCTTAATTGACTGAGCCACCCAGGCACTCCCAAGCTTAACCTTTTTTTTTTTTTTTAAAGATTTTATTTATTTGACAGAGACAGCCAGCGAAAGAGGGAACACCAGCAGGGGGAGCGGGAGAGGAAGAAGCAGGCTTCTAGCGGAGGAGCCTGATGTGGGGCTCGACCCCAGGACTCCAGGATCACGCCCTGAGCTGAAGGCAGACGCTTAACAACTGAGCCACCCAGGCGCCCCCAAGCTTAACCATTTTTAAGTGTACAGTTCAGTAATCAATAATTATTTTCTGATTAAGTGAAATGAGCAATCTAACCAGTTGCCTAAGCTAAAAACCACTGAATCATCCTTGATTAGTATTCTTCCCTTTTCTCCCTCAGATCCTATTCTTTAGTCTTGTCAATTTTAACTTTACAGTTTATTCATCCTTTCATTCCATCTTCACTGCTTTGCTCAATGGTTCAGACTCTCATGATTTCTGGCCTGGGCTATATTATAAAAGTCTCCTATGTATATTCCTATCCTTTGGTCTCTATTCTTCATACACTGTCTTCAAAGTTCTCATTTTACTGAAATCTGGTCATGTCTTTCCTTTATGGAATAGAAACTAAGGGTGTGCATGGTTGAACCTGGAAATCAACTGAGTGAGGAATGGTTCTGCTTACAATCCTAAAGCCGGGATCAATCAAGGGAGGTCACTAGGGCCTCAAGTAAAAATGTGAAAAGCCACCGTGAATAGCAGAAGCTGAAGACAGGGAAGGTAGTGGGGGTAAAAGCAATGAAGAAGAAATGTTAAGAGAAGCTGCTCTGGAAATGCTATTACTTCTGCTCCAGGATGGCTCTTTTGCTCAGGGACTCACTCTGCTTCTGTAACCACTACTATTATTATCACGATTATTATTGTTAAGATAGACATCACACACAGTAAAACTCACCCTTTCAAAGTGCAGTTCTTTAAGTTTGACAAATGCATAAGGTTGTGCATCTTCCACCACAAATGTATATAGCACCACTCCACCCCACCCAACCCCAAATTCCTGTGCATCCCCTTACCTACTAACAATCACTGATGAATTTCTGTCTCTACAGTTTTGCCTTTTCTAAAGTGCCACAAAAGTGAAATCATACAGAATGTAGCCTTTTTAGTCTGACTTTCTTCCACTTAGCATATGCATTTGAGATTCATCCATGCAGTTGAGTATATAAAATATGACAGCCTTTTAATAGTATCATTAAGCCTTTCCTTCTTTTTGAGGTGTTAGGAAGCTAAGAATCAGGGTAAGACTACTTTCTTTTCTTTTTTCTTTCTTTTTTTTTTTTAAGATCTTCTTTTTAAGTAATCTCTACTCCCAACGAGGGACTTGAACTTACAACCCTGAGATCAAGAGTAGCACACTCTACCGACTGAGCCAGCCAGACACCCTGTAAGACTACTTTTGATATTTCCTTCAGAGTAAATAAAAGCTTGACTTCAGAGTACCTGGTTTCAAGAGATTGCTACTAATATCATAATGGCTACACAATAAAGTCCACATTTCTACCAATCATGCCTCAAAAATATTTTTTACTTATTTATTTGAGAGAGTGAAAGAGAGCGTGGGAACTGGAGGGAGGAGAGGGAGAGAGAATCTGAAGCAGACTTCACACTGAGCACAGAGCCCAATGCAGGGCTCAATCTCATGACCACGACATCATGACCTGGGCCCAAACCAAGAGCTGGCCACTAAATTGACTGAGCCACCTAGGCACCCCTTGAATCCATTTTTATGTCCAGGTCTCTTCTCACCTATTCCACTTACAATCACACCAGTAGTGCTCATGGTCCCTTGAACTAGGCACTTTCATACTTCAATGCTTTTGTCCATCTGTTTCTTTTGAAATGCGCTTCTCCTCTTTGCTCACTTAGTGAACTCCAATGATCCTTTAACTCAGATCAGTTGTGATCTCTGCTGTCCAGCTCACCACCACTATACTACACACACACACACACACACACACACACACACAGCGGTTAAGCATCTGCCTTCGGCTCAGGGCGTGATCACGGCTTTATGGGATCGAGCCCCACATCAGGCTCTTCTGCTGTGAGCCTGCTTCTTCCTCGCCCACTCCCCCTGCTTGTGTTCCCTCTCTCGCTCGCTGTCTCTATCTCTTTCCAATAAATAAATAAAATCTTAAAAAAAAATTATACTACATCTTTCTCAATCATCTAAGGTTTTTATTTTTTTTATAATGGAAAATTTTGAAGGTAGAACAAATATTATAATGAACCCTCATGTAACCACTACTCAGCTTCAAAAGTTATCAACATTCTTTCCAATTTTGTTTTGTTACTCCCTTCAAATACCAGCCCCCTACACACTCATTTTTCTTCTACAGAGTATTTTAAAGCAAATTGCAGAATTCTATTATTTCAATAGTAAATAATCCAGTATGTATCTCTAAACGATAAGCAAATTTAAGATCTATAATTTCTCCTCTTCTCCACTTTGACCAAGCTATTCATTTGTTAAATGAATTGGGTCATCTGTCCTGGAAGATTTCCCACATTCTCTGTTTTGGCTGATTGCATCTTCATGGTACATTTCACATATTCCTCTACATATACACCTCCACCCCATATTTCTTGATAGTTATTTACAACAAGTGGCTTGATTAGATCTGTTTAATTCTTTGGCAAGAATAGTTTAAAGGTGGTTCTGTATATTTGCTATTGCAATATATCAGGCGGCACAAAATGACTAATTGTCATACTCTTAAGGATATTAAGATTGATCACTACAGTTGAGTATTGTCAGCCTGATCCATTCATCCATTATAAAACCTTTCCTCAAGGGTTTTGGCAGCCATGCTGATTGTTGCTAGAACCATTATTTCCTTAGGGATTATGAAATGGTGAATTTTCTAATGATATCATTCCTTCTGCATTTCATTGCTAGAATTCTCCCACAGGAAGAACTTTCCCTCATCAACTATTATCTTGAAATACAGTTCATAAAGGAAAGTCAGAATAAATACTTGGCTCTTTTTCATTATTTATCAATGTATATAATAATGAGTTGGTGACCTAGCAACCTCCATCAACTATTCGGATATTATCATTACAAATTCATAAATTTTTATATATCTGATATGCTTCCACCTGTCTGCAGATATTTATTCTTTTTTAATTAGGTAAACATGCTCCACTGTCTCTAGCAATTAATGTTACAAAAGCATCTGATGGTAAAATCTTTCCTTTGTAGGTAACCTGCCTTTGAAATTCAAAAGTACTATCAGGATATGTCTAGTTTGGGTTTCACTCCATTCATCTTGCCCGGTACTTGTGAGTTCTTTTAATCTAAAGACTCAAGTCTTTCACTAGCTCACATAAATTCTCTTTCATAAATTATTTTCCTCATTTGTTCTCATCTCTATATCACCTACAATAAATGTAGTGAATTTCCTAACTCTAGCCTTTATTTTTACTTTCTTTCCCATAATTTTAATTTCTTTACTTTTCACCTTGAATTCTACAAAGAATTTTTTAAGTTTGTCTTCTTATTCATTAATTTGATGTTCTACAATATACTATCAGCCATATATTATCTAAAATTTTTTAAATTCCATCTTTTCATATCCAAGAGCTCTTTGCTATTCTCTAATTATTACTTTCACCATCTTGGGGTAAAAATTTCAAACCTACAGAAAAGTTGCAAATATAGTACAATAAAACCCATATATTCTTTATCTAAATTCACCCATGATTAACGTTTTGCCTCAGATAGTTATCGTTGGTGACTACTTGCTTATTTCATTTATTAATGGAATGACCAGTTGAATCACACTAAAAATATGAAGTAGAAGTTTTTTAAAAAAAAACTTGTTTTTGTGGTAAGTTTGTTTTACAAAAGGTCATCTGTTCTGATGATTAAGACTGGTCCCCCTTTTTCACCAATTTTTTGCACAAAATTTAAGGAGGTACTCATTTTTAGGTTCATGCATGACACTGAGAGCAAGTATCTCCTTAATAACGAGGCACCTACTACCAAAACTGAAGGAGACACTAACTCTTGACTTTAAACAAGTGCCAAGTTTGCACTTACACAACCTTAAGAGTTAATGGCTTTTTAATTTTACACCCTAGTTGCCTCTCTTGCTTCACCCTAGTCCTAGCCCTGCTATGCACTCTGTTGTGGTTCTTTTCATTTTTTGTTTTTGTCTGTTTCTTACTACTACAGAGTAAAGCCTATCCAGTACTTGCAGCTGAGAAGGGCTCTGTCATAGTTTGTATGAATCTGTTCAAACGCTATAGATATGTTCCTCTTCTTCATGAAGTAAAGGGTAAGTAATTGGTGGTTCCTTCACATTTTTCAATAATGTACCCTAAAGTGATCTGCCAATATATATCAATAACACTCACTTTACCATTTGTTGCTAACTGCTTAGACTTTACAAAGCATTTAGCAAATTAGCCAGACTTGTAAATCATTCTTTATCCTCAAAGTACACACGTAATTTATCCTCAAAGTACACATGTATCCTCAAAGTACACATGTATCCTCAAAGTACACATCTTATTCAGATTCTTTTCCTATGTGGGAACACTTTTGTCTCCATAAGGAAAAAAATGGCAATTCAATCCTCAGTTGGAAAACGGTGACAGGCACTTTAATTCAGTTACTCCAGAATATATTGATATAAAAGAATAACCTCTCAAAATCCCATATAATTATCATACAAAATTTGTTTCAAAAGTCAAGCATTCTAATCATGGTTTGTTCGTCTGTTTTTATTTTTATTTTTTTAAGATTTATTTATTTATTGGAAAGAGAGAGAAAGAGCGTAGGGGGGGAGAGGGAGAGAGAGAGAATCTTCAAGCTGACTCCCTGCTGAGTGTGGGGAGCCCGAGGTGGAGCTCGATCCCAGAACCCCCAAGATCATGACCTGAGCCAAAATCAAGAGCCAGCCAGTAAACCAACTGAGACACTCAGGCGCCCTTGTTCATTTGTTTTTAAGCAGAATTTAGCATTTTTATCTGTCCCATTAAATACAGTCAGAAAAATCAAGAGGCAAGTTCTTTTTTTTTTTAAGATTTTATTTATTTGACAGGGGGAGGGGCACAAACAGGGGGAGTGCAGGCACAGGGAAAGGGAGAAGCAGGCTCCCCGCTGAGCAGGGAGCCCGATGTGGGGCTCGATTCCAGGACCCCAAGATACAACTCGAACCGAAGGCAGATGCTCAACCGACTGAGTCACCCAGGCACCCCAAGAGGCAAATTCTTAGAGACATTCTTGATTCTATGGTTGCTCATTTTTCCAGTTTGCAAAGCCCTTTAAACGGGTTACAGCTACCGCACATTTGTCTGTCAAATTTGCCTCATCTGTGCATCATGATTGGGACTAGAGTGAGGCAAGGCAGTGCCTTGGAGCATGAGATTCAAGAAGGCATTCACACTTAGGGTGGTACAGATGTAAAATCTACACTTACTTCAATAGGAGACAAGTGCTAACTTAAAGTCTGCGTCCTACAAGGCTCTTTTGCTTCACTCTGGTCCAGGCTCTACAGTATCTATGTCCAATATATTTTCAAATTGATATTGCAGGTGCCAAAAAAAGGGGAATGTTTCTCAGTATCCTCACCACTAATTTATGCTCTGAAAATTACCATATCTTTTCAGAGATCATTCTATAAATGTAGTGAGCTGATTTTGAAGGAAATACTATTTAACTTTTGCTAGCTTGGGTTTCTTGTTTGTTTGTCTGTGGGTTTTGTTTTTGTTTTTGCATTCTATTGTAGTACTATTCCTAGACTTCTTCATGCTCAGTTGCAAAATATTCTGATAATTTTCCTTTGAAGCCCATGATTGGTTTGCAAATGTCATTTAAAAATAACTGTTTTAAGCAGTTATTATTCAGATATTCTCATAGAACAGATATCAAGATTTGGGCTCATTTGCATCTCCACTATAAAACTCACATTTTAATAGCCTTCTACAACACAGCCTGCCAACTGTTCCCTAATATTCATTCTACTCTTCCGTCTCAGTTCTAGAACCCTTGATTTTTAGCTGGGTAATACAACTCCCCAGAATAAAAATTTATTTTCTAATGTCCCTTGCTAGAGGTAGGTGTGACTGTTTTTTGTCCTTTTCTTGTTTACTGGAATGGGGTATACTGGCTGTGGCTCAAAATGGCTATCTTGGAAGTCTATGCCAAGGATGGTGGGTCAGCAAAAATAGGAGACTGGGTCCCTGATGCCTTTGTGAGGTTACTGTACTGGCAATGGACCTTCAACATTTTCAAAGACAGAAATAAATTTTTCTTTTACTTAAACTGGCATTTGGGGGGCGCCTGACTGGCTCATCAGTGGAGCATGCGACTCTTGATCTCAGGGTTGTGAGTTCAAGCTCCACACTGGGTCCTGAGATTGCTTAAAAACAAAATCATAAAACAAAAAAACCCTGCCATTTGAGGCTTTCTATTGCTTGCAGATAATTCTAATTCCAACTGAAATCCCATTAACCACAGACTCATTTGATTAATAAGATCTTAAAAAATAACAATTCTGGTAGCCTCCACGGACATATTAAGAAAAAGTACTTGATTCAGTGTAATTTTTTCTTAACCTTTAGCTAAAATCAGCCACACTGAAAGAAGGTTAGCTTTGTAGGGGGAGACAGGGAATTCCAGAACATAAACTATTTTGCAGGAAGAAAACAGGCTGGACTAAACTATCATTAAAAATGTAAAGGCAGATTGAAGACATTCCAGAGGGAGAGGGAGATAAAATTGTTGCTGATTCCTGAGGCCCAGTTATATTCTCTGCCTAGGGTTCTGTAAAATCTCCTTGGGTCTTTAAAACAAGTTATCCTTTTGCTTAAGTAAAAAAAGAAAAAAAAAAAAAAAAAGAAATTCAACCAAATGGCCTGTTTCTATTTGTTATAACCAAGAACACTAACCAACAGAACAGGTGACACCTACAAGAGTGTGCCATTTATCATTGAGGAACAACTTATTCTGGTTAAGTAAGGTATTCAAGTAAGCAAAAATTTTATAGGTAACTTACCCACCCCCTACACCCCACTGTCACTGGGTGAAGTTTGGCATTTTTATTTTACAAAATAACTGTGTATTTATCATTGCATTCAATTAAATTCTGATCTTTGTGCTTTTTATTATTTTTCTTGGAAAGTTTGAGATATTTTCAATGTACATATGAGGATATTAACAGTTTAATTGTGGGCTCATTGTTTTTTAGCATGAATGGCCTGTAGGCATCATTCTGCAGTTTTACAGATAGAAATGGAGGTAAGGAACTTTCTAGGAGGTCTTCATGTGCAAAAGCTGAAAAAGGTGTTTGCCTTGTGGTTTGAACTTGTTGCTGGGACCAATCAAGGGAACTACTGTATGTAATTCTGACTTTGGTTTACCCTGGGCTTCCCACAGTTACTGCAATCTACTCAAGTTCAAAAACATACAAGCGTAAACCTTAGGACTTTGCCAGAACTTTCCAGAAAGAGGTAACAATATAAGTGGAGGCCTGAGTTATTTAGCTGGGCCTTAAGATATGGATGGGGTTTTCACTTTTAGAGATAGAACAAGTGGATAGTATTATCACTGTCAACCACTGGAGCTTCACCAATTAGGATCTTTGAGGGAGCCCTTCTCCACTTGACCAGGGTCATTTCATCATCAAATGTGCAGTGGGGCTCTTCTCTATGCTATCACAAAAATGAAAGTTTAATTTATTTTAATTCTTTCTTGTCATTGATAGTTGGTTATTCATATGTTCTGATTTTTATAGAATTCGGTATATAATGTTTAATAATATACTTTAGCAGATATATCTAGCAACAATGTTGTTTATGTTCCTAAACTTGCTCTCATAATTTGAATTGCATTTTATACTATGTTGCATGAATTATATCTAGGAATTCAGAGTTATATATTTATTAACTTATAGTCACAATTAGTAAAGGATGGTCAGCCACTACTGAGCCTAACTTACCATTTTATTTTATTGGATGCTTGTATATATTTAATGTCAGGTTACTTCTCTATACTCTGGCCTTCTTTCCTAAGTTGTCTTTAAAAGTATTCTGATTTGGGGGCACCTGGGTGGCTCAGTCAGTTAAGCATCTGCCTTCGGCTCAGGTCGTGATTCCAGGGTCCTGGGATGGAGCCCTGTGCAGAGCTCCCTGCTAGGGAGTCTGCTTCTCCCTCTCTCTCTGCCCCTCCCCCTACTTGTGCTCTTCTCTAATAAATAAATAAAATCTTTTAAAAAATAAAGTATTATGGTTTTATCACCTTACAAATACAGAAATCAACGGTCTGAAGTGTGGAGTTTACATAGATTTACAACACTGAAGAATCAGCTGCCTTTGGGGTAGTTTGAATTTTATTTGCAATATAAGTACATGCTTATTATCACTTTGTTAAATTCTTAGTTCTTTTTCATAAATTTTCTGAAAAATAAGTAGTTTCAGGTGACAGGTGGGGAAATTAATCATCTGGCTGAGTACATGTCATTTTACGACACCGAACACTCTTCAGCTTGTGCAGTCAGTTATCAGTGCAGTCTGGTATTTTGTTACACCAAACAACTGTGGTGTGATATCCTTTTATTAGTCGACTGAAATGTGAACCTGGCTTTTCCCAAAAGCTTTATTTGAACTACTATCTCCTTTCAATTCACAAATAAGGAAACTAATTGGCCAGGAGCATACCTTAAAAGCATTAAAACTCTTTAATAATTTTAATGGAAATGTTTTGATGTAAAACACACTTTCCTGCTTCCTGAAACTGGTATACAATACACAAGAAGACTTTTTCATTTTGTCTCAAGGTTACCAAAATGGTCAATTATTTTACTGAGCTTTAATACAGCAAAGTCTTCAAGAACTACCAGAAAATAGATACATATACAAATATACACACATACATACATACCCACATATATCTATTCCTATGATGAATACGCCCCATACTACTGTGCTTTCTCAGCTGCCATTTATCATTTTTATTATTGTCAGTATGCTATTGATTCTAATCTTCTTTATCTCATACATAGTTGTGTCATTAGTAGTATGCTATTGATCAGTATGCTATCAGTATGCTATTGATTCTAATCTTCCTTATCTCATACATAGTTGTGTCATTAGTAGTTTCCAATTTTTTTTTGGTTTGGCAATGGTCCATTTTTTAAAATGAAATCTTACATGAATTTCAGCATACAAACTGAATGAATATGGATTTCTGCTGTGGAATTGGAACAGGGGAGCCAGTGTCCTGCTGCTAATGCTAAGCCTCTATACCTGGTCTTCAGAGCAGAACACCGAGGTACCTGATGAAAGCCCAGGCCACCATCAAATAGTTTAATACCACTTGTCAAACCTAAGAGTGACTTCCTCTATTCTGAAGGCTAAACTTTTTTAAGAAAATGTTATCTTGTACCTTGTACAGAAGGTGACCACAACAATAACATCCATGATCTCATTACTCAGTAACTTCAATTAGTATAACAAACAAAAATGGAAGTAAAACACGTGTAAGGTTCAAAAGTTCAAACAATACAGAAAGGTTAAAGAGGAAAAGAAATGCCGTCCTCAGTCTTGTGCATAGCCTGTATCGTAACAAAATCCTTCTCCTCAAAGGTAACCACTATTAAGTTACTTATAATTCCTTCCATAATGTATATGAGTGTAGATGTCTATGTGTGTATGAATATATGTGTGAATAAGCTTTTTAAAATAAAATTTTATATATCCAGAAGCTATTACACATTACACATTTTATTTTTTTACTTAATAATATATCAGCAATCTTTTTTAAAATTAATTTTTCATAGTTGTATTTTACATAATTGAGTTAACTCCCAGATTAGCAGAATATGCTACTGTGGCTATGACTGACTGTGTTTCTACTGTCTGTGTCTGAGAGTAATAAGAAGAGAAGTTTCCTATAAACATCATTTATTCCACAATATACTTGCAGTGGAACACTATCCTCAAAACAATGGAGAAAATAGCTATGTTATATGTCTCTATAGCAGAACTTAATCACCAGGTAGGTATAGCAATGTTTCAATAGAATAAACGTGTTTAGAGTTCCAACTTGGAACTGGAAATACCTCTTTAGAGATAGAATGGTACAGTGGAAAAAGTATGTGTTTTAGACTCAAAGGACCTGAATTTTAATGCAGGCATTGTCACTACTAGTTTTATCATTTTGAGCAAGTTACTTAACTAAGGTTCAGTTTCTCATATATAAAAAGAAGATAATGGTATGCATTACTCAGGTTGTCCTATGGATCAAAGGCATACAATAGGCAATGTTAAATTCCTTTTCATTCCCCTACAAAGAGATTAAGATTTCTTGATTAGCTTCAAACTCCTGATGGACTATAGGAGAGGATGGGGCAGGGAATAGACAATGGAGTAGAGATTTGAGAGACAAGGGATGGGTTTAGGTATTCTTGTGTCTTTTTTTCCCTCATGGGTATAGGAATTGGCCATCTCCTTTGCTTTAATTTCTACCATTTGTTGCTCTCATTTAGAGTTGCGACCCCACTCCCACCTTTCCCTAGTCAATTAGAAGATGGAATTTAGTCCCAGTTTCTCCCCCTAGAGTAACAGGGTTAAAAAATACCTGATATAAAAACAAACACCTGAAGATTGACTTCTAGAATAGCAGAGTGAAAACCTCAGGGACCTCACTGTCTCTCTAAAACAATGAAAATACAGGCAAACAAACAATTTCAGGACTCTGGCATTTAACAGAAACCAAAGAATGAACTAAAAAATCCAAGAGAAATTACTGAACTTCAGTCCCTTGAGAAAAACAGCAGCCCAGGCACCTGAGGTGGAGTATGGCCTAGATATCACACAATTAATGAAAATACCAGTTCCAAACCTGTTTCTACTGGCTAAGGGACCTGTGACCTTTACTTTATCCCACTGAGTTGAAATTCACCTTATTTTTCCCTTGACTACCTGTGAGAATTAAATAATGCAATATGAACAAAACACCCATGAGCTGACGGGCAAAAGTTACTTACCTAAAAAAACTTGCTAAATCCAACATTTCTACCTTAAACACACAAGGTATCATACTACTTGCAACCAAATCATGTGAAAGCTTTAGACTTATGCCAACAATGTTTCTTACCTTTCCAAATATTATGCATTAAAACTTCTAAAAATAATGACAACAAGGCCAAAATTTTAACTTAGACATAAATCAAAATGACAATATTGAAATTGTTCAATAAAGCATTTCTCTGCACTGGCCCTTAATCTTTCCCATATGTTTCTCCAAGGATGATTCCTATTCCTTCCTCTGTATCAGTGCAAGCTGTTCCTCACACCTAGCTGCTTTAGAGTATCCTTTCTCTAAAGCACCATCCCTACAATTACAAGGTCTTTCTTCCTCTACTTCAAAACAGCATTTAAAAAATCTGGAACAATCTAATCATACTGTTCTGTAAATTTACAGGCTCCCAAACATACACACTGCATTGCAGTATAAGGGATTTACTTGGATTTTACTTTTAAATCATCAAAAATAGCAAACAATGACTTTTCTTAATTTGAATTAAATTTCATGGGGGGAAAAGATCAAATATGATAGGTGTTTTTACTACGAATAAACTCCTACCTTAGGAGAAGTGGAGAGATCTCTTCCTGCAGAAATACTTGTGTTTTCATTTACTCCTCCTGTCTTTGGTGAGATGGCTGGTGGGGCTGGAGCTTTTCTTTTCACTCTCCTTTCAGTTTCCAGTTCTTGAATTGGAGTCACCAAATTATTTGGAGGAAGAGTTGGTTTGGGTTCATAAAAAGGATTAGATCTAAATGAAAGAAGAATTATTGTTAAATGTTACTCTAAAAATAGCTCATTCCTGGGGGCGCCTGGGTGGCATAGTCGTTAAGCGTCTGCCTTTGGCTCAGGGTGTGATCCCGGCGTTCTGGGATTGAGCCCCACATCAGGCTCCTCCC